>NC_045168.1:5814221-5959221 GCF_900700415.2 Clupea harengus
AACAAAAGGGATGTCATCCCCCCTCCCCCCTTATTTAGCAAAGATAACATTCTTTCATTTTCTTTTAGGAAAAATACAATTCTTCAAGGTCTCACATAACTTTTTGGAGCACGCACACACACATGCACACACACACAAAGACACAAAATTCACAGCAAATACAGTACATGAGCCCTTAAATACATACACATGGGCGAATACACACACACACACACCCACACCCACACACCCCTACACACACCAGACCAACACAGGTGGGTGAGGCTGCTGTATCTTATGTGTGGCCTACTGCTCAAGTGCACATATTAACTGCCACCTGCCATTGTCCCCCCCCCCCCATGGCCAATCACATGAGACCATTCTGCATATCAGATCATTCTGTGTCATTCAAATGACTCCCCCCCTCCCTCCCTCTCTGCCTGATAATCCTCGGGGGGGAGGAAGTGTTGACACCATGTGTTGTTTGACTATTTATAAGAGCTTGAATAATGTTTGTCTGAAGGCGAAAAATCTTTCAACAGGCACCATTTGCATAAGGTAACATAGGACAACTCAAGGATGTTTTTTGTAGTATTAATACAATTTATCAAAGCACCGGCACAATATGTTCGGCTGGCAGTTCCGTTTTATCATTCTTAACAAATTGTGTAAATATTCTGACATTAGAAGGTCAAATTGATATGTATAGAGAGAGAGAAATGTACGCCTGGATTGGAAAAATGTTCTGATTGTATTTGTGGAAGACACCTTGGCACCGATGCGGTGTTATATTGACATTGACAGTAGGCTTCAGGTGGGAAGCAAGAATATTTCAGTGCAGCATTCCCCACGGTGCCAGCTCAATATTACAGCGAATCAAAGCCGCACTCAAGACTCCATTACTTTTCGTCATGTCATTCTGTACCGACAGCTCCGTCTTGCTTAAGCCCTCGTGGGCCCACTAGGACCGAGAATGACACATGTGTCTGTCGGAGCCGCGAAAACGACTCGAGGGAGCCCGGTCCGAGACACCAAACACAATCTCAGCCGCTTGAATTGGAGCGCAGGGGCGCAATGCATCATTTCCATTCGTTCCCTGTGTTCCACAATGGCGTCCAAATCAATCGCTACTTCTAGTTTAATGCGGCGTGCAGATGCGAGATAGAAGAGTGACAGATGCGTTCGTGTACTTCTTCCCTCCTGTGCCATCTCTGCGTCGGCGTGAGGAATCTCTCCCTTACGCCATCTTGATAATTTGCTGCATATTTGCTACAAAAGCAGCTATTTATTTCCTTAACGGCTCTCTTGTATTGACTTGTTAAATATTCAGCAGGGCTCATCGTTCCGTGCCGACGTGCACTGCGACTCCCCTCCTGCGCTCATGTCTGCTGTGCTGGCCCCCCCCCCATCTCACCACTTTCACAAGGAAAACTGACAAAGCGAAAGACCCCCACCTCCCACTCTTTGAGATCGACAGGGTGATGAATCAAAACACTGACAGAAATTATGAGAAACATGTTGTTTCACTGTTGCAGTGTCATGGTAAAGCCAAGCTATAGATTTACGTCGCTGACGTTGGGGTTCAGTGAGCCTGAGCTAAGGCTTTGTTGATCATCTCAGTAGGTAAATAATGACAGAATGGTCCACAGTCCCTAAATACACAGGGCTGCCATCTTCTTCATGCCCAAGTGTGTGTGGACAGAACAAACAAACACCACAACAACCAAACCTGACACATGATAACTACATATGCCTCACACAGAGACACACACCCAGACACATGGTGTGTTGGTAGCAATGACATCCTACAGCATGCACAGGTGAACACACCCATGAAGACCAGGTGAACACACCCATGAATACCAGGTGAACACACCCATGAAGACCAGGTGAACACACCCATGAAGACCAGGTGAACACACCCATGAAGACCAGGTGAACACATGAGGACCAGGTGTTCAGGGCGGTCGGGGGTTGCTCTCACTCCTACTCCCCATCTCTCCCCCACTCTCCCATTAAATGTCTGCTCTCCACTATCCAGTCAAAGGCTGGAAAAAAGCTCCAAAAAACGAACATATCCTACAGTCAGTAAATGCTAGCCTTAACACACAATGACGGAGCCCATTGATACTGCGAAGGTCAGTATTTAGTAATTGCGAGGACTCTGAAGATAAAGTGCTACTGATGTCATCCTCTCAGTGGCGGGTGTGGGAAGACGAAGCACTCACAATTATGTCTGGAACAGTTTATTCCATTATTTCCATTATAGACCACAGAATTGATTGACAGAGATGCACTACAACAAACATTATGCGAAGACAAGGCAATTGTATTCTGTGTGAAAATGACAACTGGCTATTCCCTATTTTTTGTGTGAATTATAGGCTGCCATTTTCTAAAATATTGTGTTTCAGTAAAACGGTTTTCTTCTGTCCTCTCCAGTCTCATTGCATTTAACAGACGAGTAGGAGTTTATGCTGTACAATTGCATTTTTGCTTGAAGGAACAGTAATAACAGTGTTTGTAGTCCCTGTAGAGTGGTCTAGAGAGATTATATAGAAATAATGAGTTTCTGCGTTTCTAAAAACATTTTGTAGGTGCTCCTCAAATGATACTGCAGATCTGTGTGGTGTTGGCAACAATAGAGGAAGCACACATGGCGTCTTCAGGGAATTGGTTTCATGTTTTATGAATTCATAGAAGGACAGAAATAACTCTTGCCTGTGTATGTGTATATGTGTGTACAGGTATTTGTGTGTATGTTGTGCATATGCAAACAGACACATGCACATATTCATATGTCAATGCTATGCTCAGAATGGTAGTGCATTTATATGATGGTTTTTGGTCTCTAGGATACCGAGTTGGAAAACTAAAACATTTTGATTTAATTACAGTTTATTCCTCTCTGCAAGGGTCATATTATGTGAAGTGCAGCCATTTCGTATTGAGATCCCTCAAAAGCACAGTGTACCTGATGCGTAATTTATACCTGTCTAGAACCAAGTAAAATGTATACATTTGTGATGTTTATTCAACATTCATTTCATTATGGTTATAAATACCCGAAAGCTCTTTAATTCTATTTAACCTGAAGTGTGAGTGTTTAATGTATTGTACATTCACTCAGCACTCATTGAGAATACAGGATTGCATTTCCCATAAGCATGGTTGCAGCAGTGCAGATGGGATTTTTGAACTGGGGGGGACGCTAACATCGCCTAATCAGCTGTGCAGAGTTATTAACTGATGATTGTCGCTTACGTAGGGAGAGTGGTGGGGACGGATCGGGGTCACTATGCTATCTGCGCCCCTGCATGGTTGTGCTACGACCATCGTAACTGAAAGAGAGAGCGTTCAAAATTATCGTCTGTTTATCGTGAAATGATGGTTGTAGCAAAAAGAAGCTTCTGAGAAGAGCAGCCCAGCTCAGTTGGATCTCAGCCTTGGCTCTGAGTCTGAGAGCATCTGTCAACTGGGACTGTGAGGGAATTAGAAACAGCTCTGGTTGGCATTTGAAGACAGCAGGGCGCTAGGGCACTGAGGATCCTGATTGGCCGAGAACGATGATGAGAAGCGGTAGGGTAGGCAACATGTAGGGAACCTATTTCCAAACATTTAACAGGCCCCATTAGCAAGCCAAGCAAGGCGTCCACACGCCGTTAGACGACACCCCTAGGTTAAGAGTCCTCACATAAAAGGAAGGACTTTTCTTTCTTTCTCTTGCTCTACCTCTCCCACTCTTTCTCCCTCTCTCTCTCTCTCACCTTAATTCACTTTATTCTTGCAGGGGGGGAGGTGGGGCATAAGCACCAATTAAAATGTTTATTTGCTTCCAGGGCCGGGAGTTCTCTTCTTCACACACGGACACACACGGACACGGACACACACACACACACACACACACACACACACACACACACACACACAACCTTTCTTTCAGATACAGGTAATAAGGAACACATTCGAATTGACCGGCTCCACAGGTACCTAAGCATGCTAATAATAACACTTATGCTCAAGCAAACAGCTAATTCCTCAACAGCTCTTAAACAATACAGCAGAAGACAAACACAGATTCTCTCTCTTTCTCTCACTCACACACACATACACACACGTACACACACACGATGTGAGAGGAGTATATTTATACATATATCCACTCCTCTCCTCGTCTCCCTACTGGGTTAGTGTGCGTATTAACTGAGCTGAAGCGGTCGCCTGTAGAGCGACGTCACCCTTATCATCTCCACCAGACGCCTCTCTCCTCCCATGGGCCGTGACCTCACAGCAAATGACATGACAGTCTCACTGACTCATCACATAGCACACACTTTCAGAAACACACACACACACACACACACTTAGACACACGAAGACTGTCACACACACTACGTCCTCTTATCAACACACACACATACATACATACGCACACACACTCCAAGCAACAGCAGCAGAATCTGGACCAGATATAGCACACTGGGGGGGGTCTTCATTTCCAGGGAATGCTGCAGACCTACAGCCAATGATGATGACAACAGTGATGATGACGATGATTATCGGTTATTATTGTTATTGCTTGATTTTGTGCGAGTGTAATCTACCTCTCTCCACTGCACCTTCCATTGCTCTGGATAGATGCACCTCCCAAATGACTGCATGCGAGTGTAGTGCAGAAGCAGACTCTCCACCTTGAACAGCAGAAGGTCCGGGGCCACTACAGGCAGATGGGAAAGTCATGGAGGGATGGAGGGATGGAGGGTGGATGGTGAGGGGCTCAATTAGGCTGCTGCCAGTCCCTGATTTATCTGAGCGTCATTTTGATGGAGGACCCGTGTTCTGACAGACTGGGCCCCGCAATCAGGAAGCCTTCGCCAGTCTTCCAGACGGCTGGAGTTATTTCATAAATCCAGAAAGTGGAGAGAGAGTGGGAGAGAGAGAGAGAGAGAGATGGAAGAAAGAGTGAGAGAGTGGAGAGAAAGAGAGAGACAGGGAGAGAGAGATTGGGCAGTGAGGGTCTCTGCTGCTGACAAGGCAGAACTGTGCTCTGGTTTCACCTGACACCCTTCATAAAGCATCGCAGAGCAGAGCAACAAAACAACAGTGGAGAAGAGAGAAGAGGAGAAAGTCTTCACCTGATGCCTCCTAGTAGCTCACGTTACACAATGTGTGTGTGTGTGTGTGTGTGTGTATGTGTATGTGTATGTGTGTGTGTGTGTGTGTGTGTGTGTGTTTGCCTGTGTGTGTGTGTTTGTGTTTGTCTGTGTGTGTGCGCACACGTGTGTGTGTAGATTTATGTCCATGTGTGAGAGTGCAGAACAAAGACAGAGACAGAGGGAAAGACAGAGTTCAATCTACTACAATTTATTAAGCTCTTTGGTGTGAGTGTGTGAGTAAGAGAGCGTGTACTTGCATGTGTGTCTGCTGACTATCATAAACATTTGTAGCTGTTTAAAAGACATACATATTTTATTCCTAAACTACAGCCTATAAAATAGGAATGCGACTGAAATGTTAGCATGATAACCAATCCACCGGTCCTCTTTTATTTTCCTGGTATGCAGTGGCTAATTCTTAGCAGTTAATGAGGCCACTAGCTTTTATTGCTTATTCAAGTAATTTATTTGCAGTCACTCTCAATAAATTCTATCTAATCAATTAGCATCCTTTGTTAACTAATTACATATTGAACACAGCTAGTACAGCTTTCAATCAAGTGTGCCTTAAAATGTCTTTGCAGTCAAAGCGTTACAGACTTTTCGGGGCCAATCTTGCTGTGTTGTGTGCTCCAATATCACAACTTCATTAAGTGGATGCTTTCAACCAAGGCGACTACAACTACAATGAGGTCATTCAGTTCAATGGGTTAGGTCCTTAAGCTCATTCATGATTCAAAATGAATGTTTTGACTCTGAGTGGCAGATGTACTAACACGTTAGCGTCCGTATGAGGTGTAATTCCGTTGCAACACGCAATCAAAAAGCATGGTATGTAGGAACAGACCACACATGGCTAAAACAGCACCCTGCCTGCGCGAGAAGCGCGAGAGGACAGACTGATTTATGTATTCTGCTGTGAGGATGAAAACTGCGGGGGACAGTGCACGTCTGTTTTGTGGTGGAAAAATGAAGGTTGCGCGTAAGCACAATGCGCGTTAGATGCGTGAATAGGAGAAGCTTCTAGAAAAAAATGGAATCAGTATTCTGAGCAGCAGTTATGCTCATTTGTACCATGTTAAAAGTGACCTTTACTTTTGTTTGCCTTTTTATGTCTTGCCATCACTTTTTCACTTCATCCACCTCCTTACGTGTAGAGGCCTGCTACACTATTACATTTGTTTGTTATAGCTGCACAAATAGTCAGTGTATTTTTTGGAGAATTACTGCCCTGTATTACCTCTCTGCTTGATGACACCTTTAGTAGCATGTATATCCATTTCCTGGCCGCTAGACATTTGATTCCTTTTAATGTCGTTCGGCAGCTCCTGATTCCATTCAATTGCGCCCTGATTGAATTGCGGTCGCTGCAAATTACGATTAGAGGGTGGTGACTTACTTTAATTACGCAAGATCAGCCAGCAGGTTTAGTTCAACGTCAAATGAAAAGGCACATGGTGTGCTTTCCGGGGACTGACCAGATGGCTATTTACACGGCGATCTCTAATGTATGTACATTAGAGTGGTCCTCCACTGTCGTCTTGGAGGACTCTCTGTCAGGGTCTCTATTTACGCTGCACTCTCTAATGTAAGTACATCTGCACCAGACTGGTCTTCCACTGTCGTCTTGTATGACTTAAGTCCCTGTCTGGGCCGTCTCTGGAGTTTGCACGGCCTCACTGTGGCAATGCTTATTGTTTTTTTTTCTCTCTGTGTGCTTTGCTGCCCTCGCACACCTAAAGATGATGATATTTTGGCTGATGTCAAACACCCGTCAGTGCCCCTGACTCAAACACACTCAACAAACAAGTGCTGGTCTCACGGACTAACTACCCATAAATGGTAAATTTGGGTCCAATATGCCTCTAAAGACATCTCAACATTGCTATTACAGCAGCACAAAGGTAACATTTGGCACACTGTTCTATGATAAAATATGCCTACTGTCTAAAAGCAACATGTGATCATTTAAAGCTCCAGGACACATCTTCTCTGTCTGTGGTAAAAAACTAAATGCAACCGGTTGTAGTGACACACCACAACGGGCCAGTTTGGACGCTTTGATGACCACTATTTACCATCTGAGCATGACCTGTCACTGGACTCCTCTCAACATGTTCTTGGCACAGCCAGACGTGTTGGCATCCTACCCAGACACCCCTCCCTTGACTTTGACCTACACCAATGGACCCCTATCTTGACTGAGGGCTTCACCAAGGCACCCTACCTAGACCAAACACTTCATCCAGGAAACCATGCCTCAGCTCAGGGCTTCGGTCATGGACCCCTGCCCAGACTAATGGTAGCTACAGTGACCCCACGGCCCATGCTTGACTATGATTTCGCTCGGACCTTGTGTTACTGACGAATGCCACTGCAGTTAAGATGTCACCAGATGGCCTGTTCATATTTGGACTCCTGTTTATTTTAATAACCGCTGTGTAAACACACGGATACACGGGCAAGCAAGGGGCTCTGCTATTTGCTTTTGGCAGTGGAGAGAACATAACAGCAGGCCATCCCAGCACCCCTGCCTGGATGGATACCCCACGCCTGGGGTTAGCAGGGCCACCCAGGGACCTCTGCATGGAGCAAAGGTTCATATCTCCACAGGGGTTGGCGTGTTTCAGGAGATAAGCTTGGCTGTGCAGCGGGGGCCAAACTGGAGTGGCTGCTGCCAAAGTCTGTGGGGCAGATTCTCTAAAAATAAAGATAAACAAATAAGTAAGTAGATAAATAAATAAATACATCCAGCAGCAGCAGCATCTGAGCAGTGCCAGAGGGCCAGCATCAGAGCCGCCTTCCTTTCCCAGAATCCACCACTGCTGCAGCTCCACTCTAGCCTGCAACCTGGTCTTAATAATCTCAATTACTACTGCACACAGCTTAGGTGTGTGTGTGTGTGTGTGTGTGTGTGTGTGTGTGTGTGTGCGCGTGTGCGTGTGTGTGCGCGTAGCATAAGACATATGGCAAATAATCCTCATAATGATACGTACTTCATATTTGCATTTAGATACCCCTGGATATCAGTCCCGCTCCCATTTGCATCTCATGCATGCAGATGTCAGGGAGCTTGTGATTGACTGCATTTCTTCATATTACTTCACCTGTCTTTCACTCTTTCACTGTGGGGAGGAGACAGAAGGAGATGTAGGAGGGGATGCACAGATAGAGTGGGGGAGTGACAGGGAGGGTGGAGATACAGCGAGAGAGAGAGAGAGAGAGAGAGAGAGAGAAATAGTAAAGGGAGAGGTACTGAGAGTCACAAAGAGAGAGAGAGAGAGAGAGAGAGAGAGAGAGAGAAAGAGTCAAGGAAGAGGTACTGAGAGTCACAAAGAGAGAGAGAGAGAGAGAAGGGAGAGGTACTGAGAATCATAAAGAGAGAGAGAGAGAAAAATAATGCAAAGATAAATAGGTCTCAGGAATGGAAAATGCCTCCGAATCCAGTGTCCTTGAGCTTGTTTAACAGAGATATAACACATTCTTGATGTCCTGGTTTGGAAAAAAAGCACCACTTTACACAATCTTCTCCACTGTCACTCCCAAAGGTGAGATCTGTCCCTGATCCGTGCCGAGCGGAGCAGCATGTCGAGATAAAGCGTGGGCGCCACGGGAGAAATCACGTGCCGGTGGATTACCGGCCAGCACAGGCAGCACAGACAGCACAGACAGCACAGGCAGCACAGACAGCACAGGCAGCACAGACAGCACAGGCAGCACAGACAGCAGTGTAGGACAGAAGCTACAGAGCAGCACAGGCAGCACATACAGCACAGGCAGCACAGACAGCACAGGCAGCACAGACAGCAGTGTAGGACAGAAGCTACAGAGCAGCACAGGCAGCACAGGCAGCACAGACAGCACAGGCAGCACAGGCAGCACAGACAGCACAGGCAGCACAGGCAGCACAGACAGCACAGGCAGCACAGGCAGCACAGACAGCACAGGCAGCACAGGCAGCACAGGCAGCACAGGCAGCAGTGTAGGACAGAAGCTACAGAGCAGCAGAGCCCTGGGTGCCTCCAGCATCTCCACACCTGCTCACTCATCACGCTCTCTGCAATCACTTGTAGAGTATGCTCAGCACTAACACACTCGTTATGCACACCACACTTAACACACTCGTTATGCTCACCACACGTAACACACTTACAGGGCTCTCAAGTTTTGAAGACAGGCAAGAGTGACATACCCACCACACCCCCCCGGCCACGCCCCCGGCCCGGCCCGCCCCTGCCGTATGCCCACAGACCAGCCCCGCCCCCCCCTCCCCCCATATTATTATTAGTGTTTTGTTGTTGATAATAATAATTGCTCAGACTTGCAGAAAATATTTGACACATGGCACTGACAATTCAACCAATTACAAAGTATTTTTTTCAATTTGGGAGAGAGAGAGGGAGAGAGAGAGAGAGAGAGAGAGAGAGAGAGAGAGAGAGAGAGAGAGAGAAAATTATGACTTGTGTTGTTTATTGTAGGTGTTTGTTGCCTTTTTGGACTCTTTTATCATTTTTGGTGTTGGTTCCCATTTCAAGCAGTTTGGCTCCATCCCAGCCATTTTCAGGGTCATAATCGAGGACAATGTCCCATCCAGAACCAAGCTGTTTCGGGTTGATGTTTTGTTTAAACCAACCATGGAAAATACCCTCTCTGCATCCGCATTAGAGTGGGGTAGCACTAGAACCAAGGATGCAATCTTGGATAGCCTCCCAAATTGGTTCAGGCCAGTCACCTTCGAAAAAAGGAACCAGAGGCCTCTATTACTCAAACATATTCGTTTGAATTATAGGCTATATATATTTTGAATAGGCCTACTCTAATTTATTATAGCCTATTAACGAAGTTCGGAGTCAAAGCTATAGTGAAAATGCAGGCTGTAGCCTAAAACTGTGTTGGCTACAAACACTCATTAAAAACTGGTGCTAATTATCTGGGAAATATTCTCTAACTGCAGTCAAGCTGTCATTGCTTGTGTCAAACCATTGTGAATTTGTTGTAACATTAAAACAGGAGACGACTTACTCTTTGTAGAAGACTGATGCTCGGAGCTCCAGTGGTTTCCTCAGGTGAACGAAACTTTCGGAAGATCATTCGCGCGCAATTCCAGGATGCTTATTTTCATTGGTTGCTGGATTAAATCTTACCCAGATACAACAGATACGTTTTTTTTCTGATTGGCTATTGTGTAGCCCATTTCTTTTTTTTATTAGCTGATAAGTGGCACCTCACGGCAGAACTCCAGGGAATTCGTGGAGACGTGCTTGATTCCTCCATGGTGAAGGCAGCGCGGCCAGGTCATGTTTGCACGCTGCGGCACATTAAAAAGCCTAGAGTTTTTTTCAGCGTGAGAAATACGATGTGTGGCGGGAGTGCGTGACTAAAGACCGAAATGAGTGACTGTCACGCTCAATGCGTGACACTTGAGAGCCCTGCAACTTGTTATGCTCACCGCCACCGTAACACACTCGTTACTCATTTTTTCATATACTTGATATGACACTCACTAAACTTACTTCATTATACCCTCAGCTCTCTCACACCATGCTCACCACACACATTATAGCCCACCCACTACACTCACGTGTGCTAACGACACAGACCATTCTCACTATGCTAGCTGCAATCTCATCACTATGCTAGCTGCACTCTCATCATGTTCACTACGCTCCCTGCTCTCACCAGACTTGCTATGCTCACTACACCCCCCCCCCCCCACCACCAATCTCTCACTATACTGTCACCATGTTCGCTACGCTCAATGGCGTGCTTGCCACACAAACACACTGCCCTCACTACCATTCAGTGTACTCACACTACAATCACCAATATCTCATCCATACTCACTAAGCTCTCACTTCTCTCTCACTATCAACCACTACCCAAACACACTCACATTACAATCACCACGGGACCATTACACTCCCACTACACTCTCACAGTAACACTCTCACTGGTGCTGGGTGGGTGTCAGTGCATAGCTAACCTGGCCCACTGGGTGAGCTGTGGCTCCCACAAAATCAGCACTGTGGGTTGAGTGAGTCCACAATAAGGTGGTGGAAACAGCAGTTGATGGATCTAGACTGAATTTACCAGAAAGAGCTTTGTGTGCTTGGTCAATCTGTGAATGTTAGAGAGCGTATTATTTCAAAGACTCCTGAATGATTCCTATTTATAACATCCATCTGTTTGTTTATAACAGCTATAAAAAATGGACTTGAGATGAATTCACACCTCAGTATCCATAGTGATAAGCATCGTCCCCAGTAGAGTTGGAGTTTTGTACACAGATGAACATTGTTTCCATCCATTCTGCTCCTTCCAATTGTAATGTTACACCAGTCATACAGCACAAAGGTGCTTTGGGAAGCAGCCATGGCTCTGATCTGGTCTGCATCTGATGCTGATCTGCCAGATCCAAAGAGGATGAGAATGAGGGCTGTTATTCTGCTGTCTAAGTGGATCAGGGAATATCCCTGTTTGAGGAAAGCATCGATTTAGGCCATACAGAATGAAATCTTTTTAGAAGGCATTGGTTAACCCCAGAGCTTTTTAGTCATTTGGTTATTCTAGCATGTCATGGAGAAAAATCCCCCACCTCTCGAGAACAAGCCACCGTGACTCTGCAGGGATCTCATGAGGGATTGAGTTTTGTGGCTCTGAAAATGTCTTCCAGTTAGCAGGGCTTTTCTCTCCTGTCAAGACCTGCGGTTTTGAGAAATTTGATTTCTCCCTCTTGGAAGTGATTTACAGACGCCGAATGTCAGAGTCCCACTGGGTGGCGGGGGGTTCAATTCCAGAAACAGCGCTTCACTGATTTTCAATGGGTCCCGCGGATGCGCAGGGCTCACACAGCCAGCGAGTGAGTGAGTGAGAGGCACGCTGACAAATACTCCACGCTCAAATTGAGACATTAACAACTGAAAGGTAATTTGGTCTTTGCCAGCTGTAATGTGTCTAGATTTTTCCACAGTTTTCCACAGGAGACATGAGACAGAGCCAAGCACAAGCCAAACCCAGCAGCATTCAAAGAGCACTAATGATTTTTCAGCCCAGAGTTCTTGTACATAACTATCTGACAGTGACACTCGTGTCTGTCAGTAATTTGTGCAATATAAACTGAATTTCACCAACAAAGTTTTGGTGCCACCATATTTGTATAAATGGACGTCAAAGCAGCCAATCAAATTCAATATTTAATTAAGTTTCATTTATTTATACTTTACTATAATACATTTAATTGTGGTAACTCATGAGGCAAAAAAGCTGTAATTGCTCAAAATTCAACCCATGAACCTTCTATCGCCCACAGAAGGGGACGGTCATAGTTATACAGTTAATAAATAAGTAAATAAATCATGTCCATGAAAGTAGAGACTACATGAGGCTGAATCTATCCAAATGCAAGACACAACTGTGGCACTCTGGGTTTTGAGTGGAATCTGACATAATTTCATCATAATAATAATAATTGTCAGACTTTAATCGCACAAGCGACACATTCTGCACACTGCAACACACAGGACACATACACGCAGGCCTGAGGTCGCTTGTGAATTTATCTTCTGCATTTATCCCATCCCGGACTGTCCTTCCTCCAGGACCCCAGGAGCAGTGGGTAGCTTTTAAGCGCCCGGGGACCAGGTGAGGTGAACCGTCTGTCTTGGTCAGGGACCGACGAAGAGTGTTCTGTTCTTTTGCATGTTTTTTCTGTTGGGATTCTAAGTGGAGGAAACCCCCTGTGAACACGGGGAGAACATGCAAACTCCACACAGAAAGGCCCGGGAGAAAGCCCACCTGAGCACTGAAGGTCTGGGGAGGACCTGCCCCCCAGAGCCAACAGCACCCCATGCGGGAATCGAACCCATGACCTTCTTGCTGTGAGGAGGCAGTGCAGACACCTGAGCCACCGTGCCATCATCTATGCTGAGGTTACATAGAGAGGATCACCTCGGACTATAAGCCAGATGCACTAAGCCTTCTCTCTCTCAGCTCAGGAGAACATTATACACTCCACTCCCACAGCATGTCTGACAAGTATTAAACAACTCCTCCTGCGTTAAGTATTTTACAGTCATTCATTTGTCATTGGAGAAAGAATTCCAGAACTGCTCAGCTGTAGCTTGGCAGTATATTAACCGTACATGTGGCAACACCTTGGGTAATCAACACTTCTACTTCAGTCACGCGTATAGACTTTCCATATTCCACCTACACGTCTATTTCAGTGCCACGCTTACAGGGTTTCCCATAAGCCACCTACACTTCTATTTCAGAGTTACACGTATAGGGTTTCCCATACACCTACACAATTAGCTGCAGTCTTAGCAACTCAGGCGCTAATTCAGAGGTTATTGCCACTGCATGTTGCAGCTTCATTACCTACATGACATCATCACATAGATCTGGTGCTCAGGTGCTCCATGTGATCTGCCTCAGTGCCTCATCTGAGTGTCTTGGATGGATAATTCACAAGTACAGCAGGAGCTGGGTGAGGATGTCGATTTTAAGACGACACAAGACACGGCGAGCGAGCCAGCGAGCAAGGCTGGTGTTTAGCCGCCTTTCTTCCACTTGAATTGATAATTTACCACCGCCTCTACCAGCGCTAACAACTGGGACACAAACATGTAATTTACGGAGGGTATTTACTAGAAAGCTCAGAAAGTTGTATAATTGCAGGTTTAAATGATGAGAGCTCGTCTCCTTTGTGTGCCCAGAGAGGTGCGCTGGAACGCAAACAAACAGGCTCTGAGAGAAGACTCTGCCCACCTCCCACTTTAGCGTACTTTTACACGGCACAGTTGCCATGGATACAAGACAGAGTAAAGTCTTAAGTGAGATGAATATTTGGCCCAGGAGAATCATCTTTTTCTTCTTTTTCTATTCGTCTGTTCTTTTTTTTGTTTTTTTTGCTCTTTTTTGTGATTTTTCCATGCAGCTCTCGGCATGAGGAAACCATACATAAATCATAATGCAGGGGGATTTTGCTGTCTTGATAAACGTCATTACGCGTTATTACATGAATCATGCATGGCTGTCCTCTCACGTTCTTCTCTGTTACATGCGTGTGTGTATGTGTGTGTGTGTGTGTGTGTATGTGTGTGTGTGTGTGTGTGTGTGTGTGTGTGTGTTTGTAGATGTGTTTGTGTGCGGGGTAAGAAATCACTCTTCCACAATGACTCACTTCTTCTTAGAAGCTGGTGGTGATGGGAGCACATTAATGAGCCAATCTCCTCCTGAAGGATTCCTCTGCCGATCCAGAGAGAGAAGCGAGGCTGGTGCTTGTGTAAATATGCATAAATATGGTGGTGGGCTGAGTGCTCATGGACTCACAGCACACACTCTTGCTCATGCATAGACTGAAACAGTAATACTTGGCCTTCATTTAATCCACCCTTATCGGAGGAGCGATCTCTCTCTATTTCTCTCTCTCTCTCTACCTCCCTCCATCAAAGTGGCATAAAGCTAACTCATTCTCTTTTTTCTCTTTCACACATACACACACACACGAACGCACACACACACACACACACACACACACACACACACAGTGTCATAAAGAGAGTTAGCTGCCACAGTCTCCATTTGCCGTCAGGGACAATCTCACTTGGAGATGGCACCGCTGTCAAAACGTAGAGACAATTTCCTTGCCGAAAGCACGCCACACACTGACATTTTCACAGCACTGGTCCACAGCCCACAGATATAAGAACTCAGCTCTACCACCCCCAAGCCACACCGCAGCCTCCACTGTGAGAGATGTGGGCAGGCCTCATCGAGTACATGTGACCTTTAGAGGACCTTTAGCAGTCCACCATGGCAGAGTTACACAGAGTGCAGTGAACAAATTGACAGGTTATAGGCTTAATGAAGTATGAGCCCCCCCCCCCCCCCCCCCACACACACACACACAAACACACATGTCTGTATTAATGTATAGATGCACTGCAGTCCTGTTTCCTCTACCTAGTGTGGGAGCCCAATGCTGAACCCATGTACTCACCCTATTGTATAGACACACACGCGCTCACAAAACATGCACACACAAGTGCACACACAAGTGCACGCACGCACGCACGCACGCACGCACGCACACACACACACACACAATCCCTGCGGTACTGACCTCAGGCAGCCGGTGGCGTTGCGCAGCACCTGAGAGGTGTGCAGCTGCAGCTTGCGGTCCTCCTGGTGTGGGGATGTGTCCCAGGCAGAGTGGGGGATAATGACTGAGTTAGTCAGGACCGCCAGGGCATCCTGGATGATGGGCATCTTCAGGGCGTCACAGGAGGACAGGTTCCACAGCACGCCTGTGCCACACACACACATCATAAACACACACAGACACACACGCACACCATACACACACAGATGGATAAACACACATGGGATATCCATTAATTTTAAATAACTCAACAATAACACAACACAGGACAGACACAAATAAAGAAAAAGTTGCAAGCATCCCTAGAAGGCTTATTTATTCATACATTATTCAAGTCAGCCCGATGAATTAATCATTTTCAGTACATTAGAAACTTGTTAAAGCAGAGCCAACAAGCAGAGCCCAAACCAGTCCTACTTTGAAAATAAATCTAGATTTTTTTAGATCAAAGTCAAAGGTGACGTTAAAATAATTGGTGTTAAACTTAACTGTCTCAGTCCATGAGAAGGAAATCCAAAGATGGGATATACTGTACATCTGGATTTTACAACTGTTCAACATGTAAGCACTGTGTTGATACGGCACACCTATGCTAAACCTCTCTAATAAACAAATAATTGCAGTATTCATTATCTTCATTATCAGCTTCAACATACAACAAATAGTGTCCCTATAGCAACATATAGTGTCCCTGTAGCAAACCCATAGTTGAGGGTTCAGAAGATTTTGTCTTTCTTAAGGTTCATAAGGTTCAAGTGCATTCACCTTTTCTGCGTTACACTAATACACTCTTTATAGCACCCCGAGGACATTCACCTTTACTGCTTTACACGAATACACTCTTTATAGCACCCCAAGGACATTTACCTTTACTGCTTTACACTAATACACTCTGTATAGCAACCCAACACACTAAAATCTTTGTTCATCAACCTTCATCTGCTACATACTTATAAACAGCTAATTTAGAGTCTAACAGCTACCCCAAAGATCTCTGAAGTGGGTTACTCTGGTGCAGTTATTTTACTGTTTGCAAACAATGAAATGATAATTAATACATTTAAATGTTTTATTACTAATGCTATAATTGATGTTATTGTATCATTAGTTTGTGTAATATAAAATCATTGATGGTTAAAATGGTGGTTACTATAAAGTGTTACTATTTCTTTTTTCTTTCGAAACACTTGTAAAAACTAAGTTTCTCAATAAACCTCATTCTCTTTTCAATCAGATCTTCCTCTCTTTAATGGTGTGTGTATCCAGCCTAATGTATAGAGACGTCTGTTTCTAATTGAGATTACAAACACGGGAAGAAGTATACGTAACTCCGCTGGCTAAAATTAGAGATATCTATTATGGCTTTATGTGCTACACTGACAGAGCGTGAGAGAGAGAACGTGTGTGTGTGTGAGAGAGAGAGAGAGAGAGAGAGAGAGAGAGAGAGAGAGAGAGAGAGAGGGAGAGACATTGAATTTTAAAACCCTTTATGTAAAACGCCATTTGAAAACAATCGAAAAAAATCAAGGCTGAAAAAAAAACAATCAGTCCATTTCACCAGTTGAAAACAAGCCTCCCGAAGTCATTAATGGTAACTATCCCCTCCCTTACACACTAGAGAAAGGGAGAGAGAAATAGCAATGAAGAGAGAGGAACAGAGAGAGCAATTTAATTAGAATGCATTCTTCGTTGCTACAACAGCGAGCTATTTAAATCCTCGTCAGTGTTTGTCTGTATGTTTTCCACTGACAAATGACAAGCTGCATGGAAATCATGCATTGCTAATGAACTGTCTGTTGACAGCAGTGACAGAACACCATCAGGACTGGCGAGAAACCACTTCCAGGAGATCAACACATGAATTCAGACTGTCAAATGGCCTGACAATTTCCACACCAAGTGACAAGTGTTCTTTAGCAAAGTATTTCCTCACAACATCTGCATACCAGTTAAAGGTGACCAGCACCGGTGTTCCTTCTCGTGTGGTTCTACATAAACAAGCATGAGGTATGAAATTCTTTCATGATGTCATGACAACACGGCTCAGTGAGGAGAAGCAGCAGGTGACATGCGTGTGTGGGTAAGTGGATGGAATGAATGCTGAAGGGCTGAGACTAGTGACTGACACGAAGTGGAATCTATATTGAACTCTCACAATAAGACTGCTTGTGTGTGGGGGTGTGAGTGAATGTGTGTGTGAATGTGTGTGTGTAAGTGGGGGGCGAGCGGCTCTTAGTTGAACTCAACCCAACTCGTGGTTTACACCAAATCGCCCCTTAAGCTTCTGAACACCCCCAAGCTACCAGACCCCCCTATTTCACCTACACACACACACACACACAAACACACACATCCACACACACAAACACACTCTGTTTCCGCTAATGAGCTCGTGACTGTCAAGACAGCTGAGCAGATGTCTCTCTCAGACTGCGGAGAGAACGAGAGTGTTGTCTTCGTCATCGTCATCTTCTCATTTGCAGCCACATCAGCGCCGTGCCCATATCCCAAAAAGGCTAATTAGTGCAGTGCTACTGCAGGCCTGCCAGCACACACACACACACACACACACACACACAACACACACACACACACACACACACACACACACACACACACACTGACGGCCAAACCTCCACAGATGCACGACAACAAATGAGCGCTGATGTGTCGTCGCTGATGTGTCGCCGCTGATCTGCACCAGATGCTCCATGCCTTCACTGAGGCCAGCACAACAAGCCCAGGGTGCCGTGTCCAGGTGTCTTCACTTCTGGGGAACACTCACGTCTGGGGCCCTAATCATTCAGGAAACCTCATAATTCCATGGGACCACATATTTACGTACTTCTTTGGAATTAATAGTCCTGGGAAACTCATAGTCCTGGGAACTGCATGCTCTGGAGGACCTCATATTCACAAACTTCTGGGGTCCTAATCATTTTGGAAACCTCATATCTCCATGGAACCACATATTCACATCCTTCTTGGGACCTAACTGCTCTTGGAACCTCATATTTCTGGGGACTGCATACTCTTGGGGACCGCATTCATTTAGGAACTTCATAACCGCATTCATTTGGGACGTAATATGTCAAGGGACAGCTTTTGGGGACATGCTTTTGGGGACATGCTTTTGGGGCCCTAATACCATTGGGGACCACATATTTCTGGAGACCTGACACTTTGCCATTAAAACAGCAAGGTTCTTTGTGTTTGCATGCTTGCACGTGTCAGTAGAGGACATTAGAGGTGTGCGTGAGTTAGATTCAAGGTGTACGAGAACCTCTTTGAGAATTGAAAATGCACCACCATAATTAACTCACGATTTCCCCTCTGACCTTCAATTCCCTGGAAGTAATTGGGGACTTGAGCCAGAGATTTGAAAACTGACACCGCACATCCGTGGGGAATGTTTGTGTGTGTATGGGAGGTGTGGATCAGTGTTTGCTCTGGCCCTGACTGGCCGGACAGGGACAGATATCGACTGACTTGCCAATTTCACACACACACAAACACACACTCCTGCATCCCACACCAGCAAAAAATGGCTAATTTCACTGACCCTGCTTCATCAATAGGCTCAGCAGTGAGCCAGCACAGTCCAGCGAGCTCATTTGTCTTGACAAGGGCCACTGCTGAAGAGGAAGCACCTCATTCCCAGTCTCATTAATGGAGAGCAAATGACCATTGCGGGAGAAATAACATCCGGCCACACTCAGACCAAAGGCCTGCCATAGCTGCCAATACTTCACCATTTACTATTTACCAGAAGGGTCCTACAAAGGCACAGTTATGGATACAGCTTTGCACACAGTTACTTACATATTACATGGGAGACATGCAGGGGAAGCAATCAAAAATATTGTTTCCCATGAAAAAACGCAACTGTGTGTTTTCCTAATTAGGGAGCCGTTCTGGAAATGTATCATGTTTTGCTCCAAGGTAAATTAGCAACTGAAATGGGCCTGCTTAATTAACTTAATCACACTGTTATCCCCCTCTACTTAGAGAAAGATATAATATGAACATACAGTAATGAGATTTGAACTTAACAATGCGGAGGAACAATAAGGAAGACACACTAGCAGAGCTGATTTCCAACCTCCCACTACGACGAAATAAATTGGCCCACAATGCAAGGTGCTGATTACTGCCACAGCCAATTGTGAAAGCAACTCCGCCACATGACGGCTCTGGATAACAAGCCGTATATCTGACACCCATAGAACAGAAACACACTGAGATTAGCAAGATGTCGAGGAGAAGAGGGAGGAGCGGCTACTGAAAGATCTTGTGCGACATCCATAAAGCCGACGACAGCCTGACTGGGGAAGATCAAACAGGCAGAACCCTGCTGCTCGGAGACACACAGAGGAACAGGAATATCCTGAAGCATGGAAACTTATCGTAAGTCGACCCATTTTTCCTCCATAGAGATGGACCTCGAGATCCTGATGTTCCTCAGATTTTGCCTGATGCTAAGACTCAAAACTGCTGTAAGCCTTCACCATAAAATCAGTTTCTTGCATATGACCTACATTATCAAGAAAGGCCATCATTAACTTTTTAATAGCAATAGATAATAGCTAACATACTAAATGGACTGAGCTTCTCTACTTCAAACGCTTTGGTCTAAAAACATGTATACAAGCTGTTGATGGAGTAACCCCTGATAAACACGGCCATTTGACTCAAGACAATTATCATTGAGTTAGAGTCTATACACTGCAAAGACCTGATGGACTGGCCCTATATATGGGTATGAACTGGCCCCTATCTATGGGTATGAACTGTCCCCATCTATGGTTATGAACTAGTCCCATCTATGGGTATGGACTGGCCCTATCTATGGGTATGAACTGGTCCCATTTATGGGTATGGACTGGCCCTATATATGGGTATGGACTGGCTCTATCTATGGGTATCTATCACTGTTAAAGTGCTCCACTGTGAACGAGCCATTTGGCCGGCAGTCAGTGAGGTCATAAGGCCCAGAGACAGTGTCCTCATGAGTGTGTGGTCTGTTGAGTACGGACAGGTCAGTGGGAGAAGGAGAAGGCTGCCGGGGTTGTTGCTCCTGCTCCTGAATTCAGATGGCTCAGCCTCTGCAAACATCCTCATGTAGGTGATGACTCCAGAGACCTGGGCAAACCTGGGCCAAACTCAGGACGGGTCCATGCCAGATCAGGGCCAAATGCACCCCTGAGTCGACCTCTATCTGGGTCTGTCACATCCCTCTGACCTCTCTCTCTTTCTCTCTCTCCCTTCCTCTGACCTCCCTCTCTTTCTCTATCTCCCTTACCTCTGACATCCCCCTCTCTAATACATTCCTCTGACCTCTCTCTCTCCATCTCCCTCTCCCTCCCTCTGACATCTCTCCCTTCTCTCTATCCACCCTCTCTCTATCTCCATCTCCCTTCCCTCTGACCTCGCTTTCTCTCTTTCCCTTCCATATGACATCCCTCCATCTCTCTCTCCCTTTCCTCTGACACCCCTCCCTCTCTCTCTCCCTCTGACCTCAATCTCTCCATCTCTCTCTCCCTTCCCTCTGACCACCCCCCTCTCTCCCTTCCCTCTGACATCCCCCTCTCTCTCTCCATCTCTCTCTCCCTTCCCTCTGACATCCCTCCCTCTCTCTCTCTCCCTTCCATCTGAACTCACTCTCTCCATCTCTCTCTTCCTTCCCTCTGACATCCCTCCCTCTCTCTCTCCATTCTCTCTGACCTCACTCTCTCCATCTCCCTCTCCCTTCCCTCAGACCTTGCTTTCTTTCTCTCACACATCTCTCTGATTTCTCTTTCTCCCTGTCTCTCTCCCCCTTCTCTCCTACCTTGCTCCTCTGAGGGTATGGCTTGTGGAGGGGAATGGAGAGGAGAGGAGAGGAGAGGAGAGGAGAGGAGGGGATGAGGAGGCTTGAAAGCTAACGAAGACGACCTTGGGAAGTCACACCGCTCCCGCTCCCTCTCCATGCGCCTCATCAGCTGCTAGCCCGTTAATTCCGGGGCCAGTAAGAAGTCGTTTCTGGATGATTACAATCGCGCTTAAATGCCATTTCTTCTGATGAGCCTTGCTCCGTGTGCCAGGGGAGGCAAAGGGAGGAGAGGACAGCACTATATTTCTTCTTTTAAACGCAATCTCATCTTTATGGCTTTATATAGCTTGTGCTAATACTCCAAGTTAATGCATTTACATTTAAGATGAAGATTTTACAATGGGCCATTTCAAGTGAGATATATATCACACAAAAAGAGAGGTTGCTTTATTATAAAATTATGTTGTGAACATTTTAATGCTTCTAGTCTATAAAACGTTTTTGGCCCGGACAGATGCCAACAAAAACATTATATTTAAGACTATATATATATATATATAGTCTTAAATATAAATACAACTGGCTTGGCCTTTAAGTACTTCTGTTATGACGGAAGGATCTCGTAAAAGCTCTTGACCCTGGTCTGCCACTTCCAGCAATGAACTTAGAATAGTCGCCATATCATCCCTGCTTGGACATGACAGTTTGACCTCATCATTTTGACCTTTCACGACCCTTACGTCTGAAGTCATCACTATGCCCACTGGGGAGGTTTAGTCAGTACGTGTCTAGCTTGAGCTCACAGCACATGGATGGAGACTAGATCTAGATAAGATGAGGGCTATTACGAGTGTATTATCTACAGTGCCATCGTGGCTTTGCTGAGGGCTCATCTGAGACAAAAGCCATTGAACGTATAGATGACAGTAATGTGTGTAAACATGCGTCCCTCATATCACAAGGACAGTCAAAGTGTGACAGGAAAGCTATTAGGTTGGGATGGTGCTTATATTATCATATGATTATAGTAAGCTTTTCTGTGTGCTTACGAGTGGCCTCTCTCTCTCTCTCTCTCTCTCTCCCTCTCTCTCTCTCCCTCTCTCTCTCTCTCTCTCTCTCTCTCTCTCTCTCGTGATCAGCAAATTTGATTGCTGCACTTCAGGGACCATTTCAATCACAGCCTTTCCAAGCCACTGATGCTCAAGAGGGTGGACTCTCACTTTAAACACATACCAAGCTAATCACTGGCAACAGCGACACCAGCCAAAAGCACATTACATTACTGACGGACACACACAAACGCGCACATAACATTACAGTTGAAGACACACAAACACACACATTAGCATTGGGTCATTTAACACGCGACTACCCCGGGGGGGGGGATTTGGGTGATTGGGGGGCTGTAGGTTGGGGAACAAATCACCCCCCAGAGGATGGCAGGAGGGCATTATTTGCAATCCCACGGCAAGAGCCAGTATGGTAGTGGTGGTGGGGATGTGAAAGACTTGAAATGGAGATGTGTGCGGGCCGAGCGAAAGTGTGTAATTTCCTAAGCAGCGCAGCCTGATTGGCTTGAGATGAGGATGTTTTATTCAGCAGTCTCTTTTTTAAAGAAACCGATATGATGGTCTCAGTCTGATATTGTCATAGTATAATATGTCCCCTAATTTTTTATTCATTCAGTCAGCCAGTCGTTGGTTTTCAATTTCCTATTTATTTACTGCCCCCCTCTCCAAAAAAAGACGAATTGTGGAACTAAAATGACAATGAAAAGATAGGATCACATCTTCCAACATCCTCCACTTACACTTTGAGTGAAGTGTCTCCATCAGGCTTGAACCCGAGCCTCCCACCCCCTACAGAGCACCGGACGCTGTAAACAAACCCAGCAGTATGGTAGACACTAATTACAGTCTGTGCCTCTCAGTAAAGCAGAATGAGTTTAGCGAGGATGCTAACCTCCCCCACACAGTCCCTCAGTACAACCGTGGCGGGGGGAGAGTAATGAAATCCAAACAAGTGCTTTCTGCCAACGGATTTGTCAGCATCTCGAGAGAGTCGCCGTCGCTGCTGCTCGTCTGCACGACTCGCGAGTTTCCTTCCTGTCTGGTTCAGCTCCATCTGCTAGCCGCGATCACCTGACAGCAAACGCACAGCGAGTCCCTCTGCGGGTTCTGTCTCTCAGATGAGTCCAGACGAGTCCAGACCAGAGCCTGGTCCTGTGATGATCAGAAGCAGAGTTGGACCTGCTCCGCTCCACATTTACTCCATCTGCTATCTGCACTTATACCTAGTTGGAAGGAAAAGCTTGGTTTCTTTCTGTCTCTGTTTGTGAATCTTTCTCTCTCACTCAGTAAGTGTGAATGTGTGTGTGTGTGTGTGTGTGTGTGTGTGTGTGTGTGTGTGTGTGTGTGTGTGTGCTTATGTGTGCATGCCTGTGTGTGTATCGTGTATTAAGACACTACTACTTATATGAGTAATTGGCCCAGTACATGGCATACTGCAAAGGTTCATGTTTAATAATGAGGTGCGTCTGATGCAACCCTTAATCTTGTCAGTGTGCGTCATGTGCTCTGAAGACGGCGAGTAATTACAGTAGGATCTCTGTGTGTGTGTAAACCCCTGGGGTCTTTTACTTACAAAGAAGAAGCCAACACACACTGTGGGTGTGCATCGATGCCATGTACTGGCTGTTACTGCGCTAAACAGGCTGAATAGGGATCTGTCATCTATCTCCCTGTCGTTACCCTCAACGCTTCTCTTTCCCTCCACTCTCCAGTCTTCTCCTCTCCTCTCCTTCTTGCTGATCACTTTACCTCGACTCCTCTATTTCCTTTTCCTATATCTCCTACTGCCTCCTCCCCTCTCTTGTCTCCTCCTCTCCATACCTCTTATGGGCTCTCCAGTCAAGTCAAGTCAAGTCACATTTATTTATACGGCTCAGTTAAAAACAACAGGAGTTGAACCGAAGTGCTCTCATAGGTCTCCCACCATAGAACACCCATAGGTCTCCCACCCTGAGCAGTAGTGTAAGCAGCCATTAAATTCACACCGAGAATCAGAGTCTGCTCATGCACGCCCTCCACACACACACACACATACAGTCACACACACACACACACATACAGTCACACACACACACACACAGACACAGACACACACACACACACACACACACACACAGACACTCACACACACAGACACACACACTGCTTCATTGAAGAGCCATCTCCCCCCTGCCTGCT
This sequence comes from Clupea harengus, assembly GCF_900700415.2. Classification (NCBI taxonomy): domain Eukaryota; kingdom Metazoa; phylum Chordata; class Actinopteri; order Clupeiformes; family Clupeidae; genus Clupea; species Clupea harengus. Next base: position 5,838,582 of record NC_045168.1, read on the forward strand.
GCCTGGGACACACATAAGACACCCCAGACCTCAGCTGCCTGATTAATCAGTGGCAGTCGCCACTCTTAAGGAGCCCATGTTGCACTTACCTTTTAATTTATATGATAATCTGCTCCCAGACAGGAGATACGGACAGACCCCTCCTGAATGCATTCATCTCAAGATCTTTCTCCGTCTTACCCTCTCTCTTTCCCCCTTTCTCTCTCTCTCTCTCTCTCTCCCTTAGTCAGGGGGCTAAGTCAGTGGGATACTCGTTTTTTTACGGACGTGTTTTTCGAGGAGTTTTGCCCGTAGGGACAGTTTTCATTGCTACTAATTTGTTTTTATGCAGGGAAAGAATAGTTTTCATAAATCACCCTCACAAGGGAGGAAGGTGGAAGCCATAAGTCAACATCGACGTGGCAAAAACTGAAACACAACGCTGATTGCTTTCTGGACCTTCACGTTCAAGGATTTTTAGAAGAACTGTTAATGCATTTCCAAACACTATAAATAAAGATTATTTTGCATCGCATGTAAAAAGTAATCCAAGTTACACTAGACACTGCAATAATTAGCTTAAACGGGTCCATATGGCTATTGCTGATGATCAAGTTTTGGGAGTGCGCAGGGATGATTAGAGTTGAGCTGATCTATTCAGGCATGGGCTAGTCCATATTGGTTTTGTCCACATGTGCCAAACACTTACAAGAAAGATGCTGTAGTGTAGGAATCACAACTGATTGTCCTTTGAAATTTTCTAACAGAGAAATGAAACAGTCATTAATTTTTGTCATGCTGAAATTTGCCCTGTCAGTAGAATCACCACTGTGTTCTCTGGGGTAATTTATGGCCATCATTGTGCTCCAGACTCAGGCTGCTTATGTGAAGACTGCCTGACCTATGGGAAGTGTGTACGAGTGAGTGAGTGAGTGTGTGTGTGTGTGGGTGTGTGAAAGAGAGAGAGAGAGAAGGAGTGTGTGTGTGTCAGTATCTTGATATGTGAGTGTGTGAGTGTGTGTGTGTGGGTGTGTGAGTGTGTGTGGATATGTGAGTGTGTGTGGATGTGTGAGTGTGTGTGGATATGTGAGTGTGTGAGTGTGTAAGTGTGTGAGATGGAAAAGGTCTTTCTTCTGGGGAGTGTAAAAGGGCAGGCTGGACATGAGGGTCTCTCTGTGTTGCTCTTTATCTCCCTGACGTGTGCCTGTGCCAACGACGCCTTCCCTCCGAGGTGAGGGAAGAGTGAAGAAAATACTTATGACTCGCACTCCCTCTCTCTCTCTATCTCTCTCTCACACACACACACACTGTCTGCACCCACACTCTATCACACAAACTTAACGCACACACTCTAATAGACACACATTGTCTGCACACGCTCTCTAACAATCATAGCATCCTGAAACACACTCTAACACACACACACACACACACACTGTCCGCACACACACACACACACACACACACACCACACATTCCGTTATGCACACAATTATGATGGGCTGGCATATCCTCCAGTCAATGTGAATTGTGAATGGAGTTCCACTTTTCCTTCTCTCACTTTTTATTTTCTCGCATAAAAGGATTTGATTCACCATCAAATGAGTGTGCCGTGGATGTCTTAGATTCAGCAGTGATTCTACCTCAGAACCGCCCCCACCCGCCCGCTCCTCCTCCTCCTCTTCCACATACTCTTCATCACCCCCCCCCCTTCTCTCACTCCTCTCCCCCATCACCAGCTTCAAATCCTTCATTAGCACCAGTGAGGCAGCAATGGCAGGAGACGTGCTGATAGCCATGACAGAGACGGCTAATCAGACCCCACCTGAAGCCTAGGCGGGCAGACATAAGGATGGACTAGATGGACACGTCAGACAGACAGACGGACAGCACTTCAGCCTGCACAAAGATCAGGGCTGAGAGCAGACGTGTGATGTGTGACCCTTCAAGTGCCTTCAGGCCATATCCAGCGTCGAGTGCACACACACACTGTCACACTTCCAAGGGTATTAGATGCACTGTTAGGCATCTCTGATTCGCCCTCACAGGCCTTCCTCAAGCACTACTGTGAAATATTCTCTGTCTTGAAGGTGTTGCCTGTGTGTGTGTGTGTGTGTGTGTGTGTGTGTGTATGGGTGAGTGTTGTCAACACGTATCTGTGTCTTATAAACTTAGTTGCAGCTTGAGGATACCTTAATGGCCTATTATGTTATAGCGTATCAGTTGATATTTCCCAGACATTTAGTTTTAATTAAGACTTAATTGTCTCTTTTAACCCTTGTCTACCCATCAGCTACACTTATTTTTATTCCAAACTATAAACAGACAATTAATATATTGATTAATAAATTGTTTAGTCGTGGCAAATTCAACTTTTTGTCGCTGCCATATATATGTATATAATGGACGAAGTAGCCAATGAACATGATAAGTACACATGTAAATCAGAGATTTCAAAACACTTTACAGTATCCATAACAACCCATAAAAAACCGTGTCCATGCCCATGTACTTGTCGTTTATCAGCCGCCTGCCTACTAGCCCACTGTGCAGCCTGACTGATGGGCTTGTGCTGCTGTCTCTTCCCAGCCGGGGCCCTGGACCCCAACCTTGTCTCTCTGCCGTCTCTAACGCAGCACTAATGAACGCCAGATGATTCATCTGTTTATGTGGCTTCTGTTTGCCTATCAACTCAACGGCGCTGCCCACACACTTATGCATTCGGCGCTGTCACAGGCAGGCGTATTGTACACACAGGGCTGCCCGCTAAACAGCCACACACTTGTCAGCAGCGAGTCCTTCAAGATAGATCGGGGAGTGATAATATTTGACACACAGAAGCAAGGACGAACGTACAGTAAACAACTGTGTAAGGACGTTGCGATACATTCAAAGTTGTGAAAGACTAATAGATTTAATGAATTCAAACCACATCACATTCAAACCATATTTTCCTCGACACTTCACAGATTAAAGAAATGAGAAGACAAATATTGCATCGCTATCCTTTTCTCTATTGGTATAAACCTCATTTTGCACATTACAGATGGGTGATAGGCAGATGCAGGCAATAGCAAGGCCATGTCTTCATTTCAAAAGGAGAATAAGTTCTAATGAAATATTTACCTCTTTGAGCAGCAGGTTGTGCTCCATCTCTGTGGGCATTACCTGTGTTTATTAAGTGTGCGGCTCAGATACATCCCCCTTTGCCTTACCTGTGACTAACTCTTTGACCTCCACGTCGGAGGTCTTCCGCAGCAGTCGCACCAGGGCAGGGATGCCTCCGCAGTTCTTGAAGGCGATCTTGTTGTCGTCGTTGGCCTTGCCGTAGACCAGGTTCCTCAGGGCTCCGCAGGCACTCCGGTGGACCTCCGCCATCCTGTGGTCCAGCAGGTCCACCAGCAGCTGGATGCCACCCAGCCGTCGGATCTGACACACACACACACACACAGACACAAACAAACACACAAACACACGTATGGGAACACACAGACAGACACACACACACACACACACAAAAAAAAAACAACAAGACAATTAAAAAAAGACTATTTATTGATAATAAAACAGAACATCACATTCAAACATATGAATTAATATCATATCATGGAATCATATTACTTAATATCACTGTTACTGGATATGAAACTGAGCCGTACAAAGCCTCTGATAACCACTGATTTGGCAAATAGGTTCATGTTAACCCGCAACAAACACATGGCCAAACAAGAGTCATCTGCTCTGAGATGGGGTCCAATTCAAACATGTTAATCTACAGAATGTCTTCTCTCCTGCTAACGATTGTCTTTCATTTGCCAATGATTTACATCACCGTGTAACACCATATGACAGGCGCACGTCTTAATGCTTGAACACATACGAGTACATCACAAGACAAACAACGAAACGAGAACATAACTCACTATAGGTGACAGTTATGAGAAGCAGCAAGATGAAATGAAATCATAACTTTCCTATAAGACATTAGACTGCAGACAACATAAGAGAAAACAAGATGGATACAAGACATGTTGATGGAGATTGAGAACACTGTGTAATAAATGGGTCTTCAATTTGTATCCCCATTAAACAGGAAAAGGCGATCAGTGATATAAACAAATGGTAGACTGACATCTTGAAGCCCTTTGGGGATACACTTATCACAGCCATAGTGTTTGTTTGTTTATCAGATGGGGTGTTTGTTTCATTTTATTCTGTCTCTTTCTCCTCTGAGATGAGTCTACAGTTCCTCAGAGACCTGTGTGTGCTTACATTTCAAACATACTCTCTGCAAGCTCTTTCCCTGAGTAGATTTGGTTAAAGGAACCTTTCCTTTCCACAAGAAACTGTCTGGAAAGTTGGTTGGAGACAGAGGTTCTTGATAGAATTATAATTTCTGGAATTATTATGAAAGTTTTCATAAGAAAGACATTACAGTAAACATAAGGAAGATTAAAGGTGGGAACGTTATCAAATTTACTCAACACGATCCCTCGCTATTAGAATTGGAAGAAGCCGATTTGGGAATATTTGAATACGTTAATAAATAGCTTTCTGACAATAAATATTTTTGTGTTACTTAAAAAAAAATCTAAATGAATTACATACTAGAATATTTAAGATTACATACAATTAGATTACATACTACTTAAAAGATAGATATTCCTTACATTGAAACATCTGAAATGCATTCTGTCACACAGACTTGGCTTTCACTGTAAAACAGTTGTCTCATGTGTTATCAAGGTAGTATTGTAGTCTTTTGTAGGATGAAAGACCGAAAAGATCAACATGTACACCGAAAGGTCATTCTGATGACATCTGAGACTGTTAGTGATGGTGGAAGATGAAGTTCATTCCTGCTGTCAGACTCTTTAGAGGTCTTGACTTCTGAAACTACCTGGACAACGATAAAGGGCAATGAACTTCAGTCTCAACAACTCCAAAAGATCAGAAAGGAAGATCTACTGTGTGTGTGTGTGACTGCATGCACCTGTGTGTGTGTGAGGATATTTTAGAAGAGCTGTTTGTTGAACTTCAGTCTCAACAACTCCAAATTATCAAAAAGGAAGATCCACTTTGTGTGTGTGTGTGACTGCATGCACCCGTGTGCGTGTGTGAGGATATTTGCAGAAGATCTGTTTGCATGTTCCATACATCCTGCGTTGCAGTCTGGAATGCAGAAACAAATTGAGTCCTTGAATAAGCTGCTGCAGACTCTTTCAACAGAATCTGAACCGAGCACATTCAGCAAATAACGACTTCAGTCAATTAATGTGTCAAGTCCATCAAGGGCCTAATGTGAATCCGGGGCTAAGCCACAGGGATCGTGGGCCGGGCCAAATCACACTTATTGACAGAAAAGCTTCCTTCTCCCTTGTGCCATCATTTGGCAGTGTGTAGCATTAGCGTGATACGACAGCACACACTGAAACGTTGGCTTAGCTACGCCGTTCTGGGTGCTGTTGTTCAAATATAACGCCACAGATTGATTTGCTTTCTTCTAGTGGCCCTGTTGTGCATAGCTAATGCATAACCAGAGTCGGCATTAGCCGCAGTGCTAACGCTGAAACACGATCATCTGAGAGAGGATCGTTGGAAGCGCGGTTGTGGGTCTGTACACAAGAAACTGCAACAAATCAGGCAACTCCTCCTCCCTCTCCATATCAAAGCGCTTTGAAAAGGGCTTTCTGTGTAAATCTTTTTGGCTCAAACAAAGTCTAGCACTGATATCGGTCTCTGATGATACACAAGGATGCTTCAGTTTCTACATGGCGAAACAAGAGAGGGAGAAAATCAGAAGATTTTCAGGTGCATATATTTTCTAGCCTCCCCCTAAGATGAATATTTGCCGTCACAGCTGCGGTGCGATTCGCGTAATTTATGGACGTTCACGAGTCTTGAATGAGTATGAGTGTGCGGCTGTTGCCATAGTCTGATGAAGAGGCAAAGGAAAGAAAAGAAAGAAAGAAAAGAAAAAAATGAAGCTTTCCCTAGGGGCCAGAACAAATGCGATTTCCATACATGTGTGCCATGCTGAACAAAAAACGTCATCGCATTTCAACGCTGCATGCGAAATGCGTGTGGTGACGAGCGAGCCTATTGCAGTCTGCAGCACGGCGGCGAATCATGATCGACACTGAAGAACACTGAGAGAAAGAGCAAGACAAACAGTGTAACTCAATCAGCCTGCAGAGCCGGAGGGGGACACAGCAACCTGACTAGGGACCTTTTCTACTTGCCAAAAAAATGACAGACAGTCTGTGTGTGTGTGTGAGTGTGTGTTTGATTGAGTGGATGTCTGAATGATATCTACGTGTCCATGTGTATGGGTTTGATGGCATGTGTATGTGTGTATGAGAAGCAATAAAGACATCTGTGTGTGTGCGCGCAGGCCTGTAACTATGATGTCTGTATGTGTTAAACACATGTGTGAGGATGGTGATGGTGTGTGTGTGTGTGTGTGTGTGTGTGTGTGTGTGTGTGTGTGTGTGTGTGTGTGTGTGTGTGTGTGTGCGCGCAGGCCTGTAACTTTGATATCTGTATGTGTTAAAACACATGTGTGACGATGTTGATGATGTTGTGTGTGTGTGGACGCAGGATGACTTCTATGTAAGGGATAATGTATTGTCCGGCGGCCATTATATCCCTTATAAATCCCTTCAGGGCGAAACAAGACCCCTCCGCTACGCGTCAGGGTCCTGTTCGTCCAGTCGGGATTTATTTTTGGATAATGACCGTCGGACAATACATTATCCCTTATTATACGGTTACTTGCAAAAACGATAGAAGACATTCCTCCAAAAATACCTCTTTTTAATGATTTTGTTGCCGTTTTGTGATTTCCGCTAAGAAAAAATAGTTCTTCAAGCAAATAGAACTTTAAAGTTTCAGGTGTTGCGTAGCAACCTGTGAAAGACTGGACGGTCACCCCACGCTCTTTTAGGGATGTGGCGACTGGAATTGGTGGTGTAGGGGAAATACAGTGCAGGAGATGGTGGTTTTGATATAAAATATATATATTTATTTACAGGGGGGACTGTCAACCCCAACACAGTGCACACAACATAAACACATGTAAATCAAACAGATAACAGATACAGGCCGTACTCACCCGGGACTGAAGTAACCTGGCACCCTAGGCACCTGCTTGGCAGATTAGGCCCAAATATCGGCACCCTCTCCAGGCCCAAGCCAGGCCCAAACTAGGCCCAGGCACTCAGCCCGAAGCTAAGTACAAAGCTAGCCGTACCAACCAAACCAAACAAAACAAAACAAGCACACAAAAACAGGCACAATATACAAGACACAAAGACACCGTGTCCACACAACTAGACACAAAAACACCTTCACCTCACATCAGGGAAGTATTTTTATCTCGATACCTCTCTTTGTCCGTGCTCTCATGCCTCTTACAAACAGTCTCTCCTTGTAAATAAATATATATATTTTTATATCAAAACCACCATCTCCTGCACTGTATTTCCCCTACACCACCAATTCCAGTCGCCACATCCCTAAAAGAGCGTGGGGTGACCGTCCGGTCTTTCACATTTGGTGGCAGCGGTGGGATTCTGTGGCGCCCTAGAGGAAACTGGAGGTTGAGATAGAAGGACAGCTTTCCTGTTGTGAGGAGTTGTTCTGGAAGGTAACACTGTTACGCTGCATTTTGCTATTTGAAGCTTGTTTTTGTTTAAGTATTTTGTTTGTGCTTGTTATTGCTTTTGCTAAAATTCCAACCTGGAAAGAAAATAAATATTGTTGAATTGGAAACGTAAACCACTGCTCCGGCGATTCTTTTGACCACCATCTCCAAAGTCCACATCCCTAATCGTGGGCTGGCCGCGCCGGTCACTCACACAACCCATTACTTGCTGACTTCAAGTTACAATGACTTTCCGTTACGTTAAATGACCGGACTACTTCCGGAATGATATGAAAGATGTGAATTAGAAGCACAAAACCCGTTGCCAATGACAGCGGTCATTATCTTTTCGCAGCGGTGAATATCAAGAAATTACAGACCTGCGAACGTTGGGGTGGCCCATTCAAATCAACAGAACTTTTTGGAACATTCTGAAGAGCCGTATAATAAATGAGTGTTCATGCATGTATGAATAGAAACATCTGTGTGTGTGCATATACTGTATGTAATGGTATGTGTGTGGGACTGAGTGTAGGTGTCTGTGTGTGTCTGTGTGTGTGTGCGTGTGTGTCCGTCCGCACGTCAAATAATCTACTATGAAGGTGAGCCAACGGAAGCCATTTAGCCCCCCACTGCCCACACCAGCCTGCCTGCCGTAACCCGAACCTCCCAGAGCAGAACTCCATCACTCTGACGGAAGGCAGCATCCACTAAGATGGACACTGGAAGCAGGAGAACAGGATCCATGATGGCTGCCCCCCCCTCTCTCTCTGTCTTTGTCTCTCTCTCTCGGTCTCTCTCTCTCTCTGCCTGTCTCTCCCTCTCTCTCTCTCTGCCTGTCTCTCCCTCTCTCTTTCTCTCTGTCTGTCTGTCTCTCCCTCTCTCTCTCTGTCTGTCTCTCCCTCTCTCAGTGACACATATGGGTATTGACAGTTTAGATTTCCCCCTAAAATGGCTGAGAGGGCTGAACTTTAGCCAGATGGTAAGTGACTGAGTGTGTGTGTGTGTGTGTGTGTGTGTGTGTATGTGTGTGTGTGTGTGTGTGTGTGTGTGTGTGTGTGCGTGTATTTGTGTTTTCCATGGGAGTCACTGGAGGGGGGGGTGGTCTGGAGTAAGCCAGAGGAATCCAAACAGCCCGTCACATCCTGGAGGAAAGGCCACCATCATCACGACTCAGCCTGTCCAGCTAATATGACTCCCTGACTGTTATTCTGCAAGCACCCACTCCTCCATAGACCACCACTCTGTCATCTGATACCCCACAGTGTAAGGCTTGAGCCTCTTCCCACTTCCTCTCTCTCTCACTCTCTGTGTCAGACTTTAAGTCTGTCTCTCTGTTTCTCACAGTTAGTCTTTCTCTCCAACCCTCTGCATGTCTTTCAGTATTAAAGCCCGAGCCTCCTGCCAGTGTGCCTCGGGGTGCCTGTGAAGTCAAAAGCACACAGAGTGGCTGTGAGGGGCAAGGCTGCTTCGTTATTCTTGCCATAATGCACCTACTTTGTAACTCTCTTTCTCTCTCTCTGGCGCCCCACTCTCTCTCTCTCACACACACACACACACACACACACACACACACACACACACAGACAAACGCACACACACACACTCACACACACAGACAGTGGCGTAAGGTAGTTACGACAGGCCCCAGTGCACGCTATTATGAAGGGCCCTAGTGCACGCTGGTTACTAGTCATGAGGCGCGCACACACACCATTAGGCATATATATTTTAACAATGTGTTGGATTTTACGGTCGAATTAGTTACTTCGGCTATTGTATTGGGAAAGTAGACAGGTCAAAGAGAACGGGGAAACATGGATAGTGCTTTGACTCGTGGTAACGTAAACAGACGGTCAAAGTGCTGAAACGTTCTTAAAACACTGATGAAAGGCATGATATGGTACGGCAGCACACACAGCAGCTTTACCCACATCTGAAAAACACATACACAATGAAACAGGCACTCAGCGGCGACCTGACTCCGAAATTATAACAGCCTGTTTAATAGGGGCATGGCAGCTTGAATGATAGGAGTTGTGCTGGAAAGGTTATTGCTATGTCCCTGTTGTAGTGGTCATCAGCTCGCAGGCGATGATGAGCTATATGACCAGGCAAAACGTCTGTCTGACCACTACAACAGGGACATAGGGACATAGGAATAACATTTGGTGCACAACTCCTATCATTCAGGGCCTGCTTTAGACCAGAGATTGCTCAGCAGTCCTCAGTCTCTCAACTTGCCAAGATGCTGATTGTGGATTATCACTCCGTAAAATCCACCTTCAGTGAGGTGTGCACTGCCCTGCTATTGTTTCTGACAGTGGCAACAGCTGAGCGACCCTTTTCCAAATTGAAACTCATTAAGACCTACCTGAGCAGCATGAGAGGCTGAATGGGCTGGCAATCCTGTCCATTGAAAAAGCAAATCATGCATCACCACTTTTATGTTTGAAAGGCATTGTTTGGCTTGCAGGTGTGCTGTGCCTCTGGCTATGCTCAGTCAACTTGTCGGTCTTGACGTTCAGATTTTGCGCCTAAACTAGCTATATCGTATTGTATTGTCACAATTGTGATCAAATAGAGACTTGACATTGGACAACAGTATACATATTACCCAGCAATCAGTATTGCAAATCTGAATATGACAAAAATACCAAAGAAGAAAATAACTTATTCATTTAGCTGAATAGTTTTTTAATAGTTTCTATAGTGTATGTAGGATAAGCATATCATTTTGTAATAGATTGCTACTATTTTTTCCCAAAAATAATAAAACCATAAGTTTGCCTTTTCAAGGGCATATATATAGCATTAGACACCTTCAATAGTGTAATTCCAGTTTTTGAACGAAAGAAGTAGTAGGCTTACCTTTTATTGGTAACCTAACTGTTACGGTTCAATGTTTCTGAAATAAGAGGCCTGACTGCTATGTTCCCAGCAAACTTGAAAAAAAGAAAATATTAAGCCATGGTTTAACTGCACTATAGGCTGAGTCCTTGTTTACCTGAAATGTGCACTTTATCATTTTATTTTGTACCGCCCTGTTTGGCAATATTGGTTTTCAATCAAATAAAACATTTGCATAAAGCAAGCCAATCAACTTTGCATGTTGATAAGGGCATTCAAATAAAAATAAAATGATGGAAAAAATAAATAAACGAAGGGACATTTAGAATAGATAAAAATGTGCGATTAATCGCGATTCATTTTGAGTTAACTATGACATAAATGCGATTAATCGCGATTAAATATTTGAATCGTTTGACAGCACTAATATATATATATATATACAGTTTATATATATAAATCTGCATTCGGCTATGGGCCCCCGCGCCCCACGGGCCCAGGTGCAACCGCACCTGCTGCACCACCTATAGTTACGCCCCTGCACACACACTCACACACATACACACACACACACTCACACACATACACACACTCACACACACACACACACAGATACTCCCACACACACACATCTCTCTAGGGCACCTCATGAGGAAACATTCTTTAACATGCTTCCAAGAGCAAATCAACCCAAAATGCATCGTGATTGGATTACCATAGGACCACTCTGATGACATTTCCTCGGAAATGAATTATAACCACTTTCACCCCCCCCCCCCCCCCCCCAAATAGAGAACACAAACCTGTTCTCTGTTCTCTGTATCCAGACAGATCTCTGTTATCAGACACACTTTCTGCAAATGTTTGGTGCAGTATTTGAGAGTCCAGACAGAACACCCTCCCACCAGTCTCCTAACAGCATCAGCCTCTGCTAAAATCACAGCACCAGCACAACTGTCCTCAATTCAGCCACTCAAGACTACCTACCTATCTTCCCATTTTGACAGTATACCACACATCTGGCATACAAATAACAATCGAGATACTCTCTCAAAACTTTGTGTGACTAGTGATTTGATTTTTGCCTAGGGAGGTGTAATGGCATCTGTATCACACTACAGACACATAGTCCATAAACGAAGTCCAGCTAGCGATTACTGCAGTACCATTCAGATGTTAAAGGCAGACTGAGACTTCTGCAGCAATATACAGGAGTAGAGAGTGACACAACATCTAAACAAGCACAACATCCACTCAAACCCAGAGAGTGACACAACATCTAAACAAGCACAACATTCCCTTAAACCCAGAGAGTGACACGACATCTAAACAAGCACAACATTCCCTTAAACCCAGAGAGACATTGGCATTCTTTAGTTCCTTTAACGAAGTCTCACTTTTCCCTCCACGTCAAGTCGAATTAGTGATAGGTTGAGGACATACTCCACTAAGATATACTCAAATGATGGAAAGTTGGGGAATAACTAAGATACACTTTCAGTGTGTGTGTGAGTGTGAGTGTGTGTGTAACAAAACAAAACAAAAGAAACGTAACAGATGGTCTGGCACCTGAAGGACCCCCAGAGAGATGATGCTTACCTTCTTTCCCACCAAACAAATGTTCTTCTCCAGCGTCCCCAGTCAATGCTGCCGTGCACAGCGAGCCCACGCGTTTTCATTCCTTTTGGTTTTGTTCAGTTTCGTTTATTTACTGAGGGACTGTCAGCTGTACACAGCAGGACGCAGCAGGTGCCAGTTATGAATTAAACAAAGAAATAAACAAAATATACTGTAAATGCTTGTCAGTGTACTTATGTGTGTGTATGTGTACGTAACACAGAGCACAGGTAACTGCTGAGAACCCCCCTGTCCCATAGCAGACCTCTAGAGGGACAATCTGACCAGCCCTGAAAGCCCCAATACACACACACACACGGGTGCCCACATATGCCCCCCCCCCCCCCACACACACACACAAACACACATACATGTAGAAACGTGTCCTGTCCACATGACAATTCTATGGACAATTCAATTTTGTGTGGGAATAGCTTTTTTGGCCTGTGTGAGCTGCACAATGAAACACACACACACAAACACACACACACACACACACACAGAGAAAGAGAGACAGACCACTGAGTCATTGTGGATGGTGACTCCCCTCCCGCAGAGCCAGCTGAGAGTGCCCTGGCCTCAGAGCGCAGAGGTGAGATTGAGTCATCCTCTGACCTCACTCGCCACAGTGGGGGGTGAGCGGTTGCAGCGTTGCCGGGGCAACCGCACGGCACTCAGACAGCTGTCCGGCCAACGGTCAGATGGCTTTCGGCCTCAAATTGAATCAAGTGGTCGCGCTGGGTACGGTCGCCCCGGAGACCGCAGACCTCATAATGAAGCCGTCCGCTGAGTGACAGCCCAACAAAAGCCCAACACGGATCTTCATATCAGACAGTAGCTCTGTGCTCTGCTGAGTTTGGCTGGGAAACACACAGGATGTGTTTAGTGAATGACGTCATATATTATTAATCCAATTCAACACGTTTACATTTCTTCCAGGACCCGCTGAGAAGACATATTGAATGTGCAGAGAGAGGAAGACTGTGAATGCATGATGACTTCAATGCAACCGTCAGGACAACCATGACACAGGGTCTTGGCTATCTGCGTCTCACCGCTGTTAGTAGCGCTGAAGTCCTCCCTAGCATGGGTTTGAGTCATCTGTGCAGCTAACGAACAGGGCAAAGTGATTGTGAATGCAGCCATGAGGTGTCTGAAACAGCGGTGCAGAGACTGAGCAGTGCAGAAACGTGAGACGTGTACTTCCTAATACCAGTAGACACGAGGCTGGATGCTTCAATGAAAATAGGCAAACACAGTACCCCTACTCCATACAGGCCCACAGTTCTGACTTGCACTGTAAATCTTGGGCAAAGGTCGATAATAAAAAGACTGTACAATCTAGAATCCCTAAAGAAACCAAAAGGAAAAAAACTGGCTTACTTTCGGGGGGGATCCATTGTGAAGAATGCTTCACTTTGAGTTTGAGTGCTGGTGCGACATGAGCCAAAGTAATTATAATCTTTTCTGCTTCTCTTTTCATTCAGTTACAATAAGTTTGTGTGCCGCCGCCTGTGCTGCTGCCTGATCTCGAGTTACGAGTGGTTTCGTTGGCACAGATGTATCCTCTAAATTTAATTTCCTCATAGCGCCAGCCTCTTAAGCCTAGGGGGGGAATTGCCGGTCCACTGTTTCCCCGGCGCTTGTCAATATGGCTCTTTGCTTTCTTCTTATTGTGCGACTGCGCTATTAGCTGATAATTACGAGAGCTACACCAGGACCACTTTATATGCAGCAAATTCACTATGGGGAAATCAAGGTTCAGCTACACAGCATTACATTCCAATAAGGTGGTGAATTATCTGTTGAGTGTGTGTACCGCAGAGACTAATTCCATTAAAAACAAAAAAACAGAACACGTCAGAACGCTTCTTTTGGTAAACATGTACAGCCTGTTGTTCCAAGGGACTGACAAGGACACAATGCTACATAACAGCAAAGTGTAGTGAAATATTTCCTGGCTAGGCATCAGCTGGCTCTGGCCCTGAATCTGGCCCAAATCCGTTCCAAATCTGTGCCAGAATAACTCTACTACCTGTGCGGGTCTTTGCACTGGCAAAGCTTGGCACTGGCATTCTGGAACAGTATAAAACCAAGACCAAACATCTGTAATTAGCCTAATTAGCTTTGACTAAAAAGATTAGCTTGCCTTGCCTGACCCGAGCTATCAGCTCTGCTGTGTAGCGTGTGGAGGGTGGGTACAGTGAGGGCCCACAGGACGTTTACCTCTGCTTTGATCTTGTTGTCCCCAAAGCACAGGTGCTGCAGGTAGGCTGCGGCGTTGGACTGGACTGACGGGAACTGGTGCTGAAGCATCTGAATGACCTCGGGCAGCTCTGGGTCTCGCCATCCAAACTCCCTACAATCACAGAGAGAGAGAGAGAGAGAGAGAGAGAGAGAGACAGTTAAACAAAATGGAACCCCAGGTTTCAAAAAGAACCCCAGTACCAACATAAAAGAACAAAGGTCATAGCCAAAAAGCAACAAAAAAGAAATCAAAAATATATAAAATCAACTGTTCTGTGGTTTTTACTGATGGTGACAGGGAGAGAGAAAGAGACAGAGAGGGGAGGAGAGAAAAGAGTGAGGGGGAAAGGAGGAGAGAGAGAGAGAGTGAGGGGGAAAGAAGGAGAGAGAGAGGGTGGTGGTTAAAGAGCACAAAGAAGCAAGATATATGAGGAAGGGTGAGGGGAAGTGGAAGTATAGAAGAAAGAAAGAGTCAAGGGAAAAAATGAAAGAAAGAAGAATAGACAGCATTAGAGATGCATTTCCGCAAAGAAAATGTGAAGTGTGATTGCTCACCAGCAGCAGAGGATCACTTGCCCACCTTATGACAGATTATACAAAACTACCTGTAGTTTGGTAGCATATGCCCGATATGATGGGCTAATATGCAGAGTAAACTCAATGCTGATTTTCAACATCAGTTAGCATTATGCTAGTAACTTGCCAGCTATGTCAGTTCCTATGTGACATTGTGGGGCTGTCTGTTGATTACCAATGAAAACAACAGTGACAGACATATTTACATGTATAACTGACCTGTGCTGTCATGTGCAAAAGGCAATGTATGAGCAGATATGTATTGTTATTGGCTAAGTCACCTAACGTTAATTGTTGGCTGGCACTGAGTACTAGCAATGCTAGCTAGTTGACGAGTTTGTTATCGCAGACATTACCTCCTCACTTTGAATTTAATGTTACACAAGCAAAACATTAGCTGAAATGTAAATTGTGAATAATCCACAGCGTTGATGGTTTCTTCAATTAAATTAAATAAAATTAAATTAAATTAAATTAAATTTAATTTAATTTAATTTAATTTAATTTAATAAAAAAAATACAGATGAGTGTCCATGAGCATTATGTTAAAATGTTAAAATGAGCAATCTAAGCTGTAAACATTAACGCTTGCGTCCTATGTTGCTATCAGCTGTTGGCTGAAAATAGTTGAGTGGCTAACTTACTTATCATGGATATTAAATAACCTTGTTACTTTAAATTAACATGAGCAAAACACCATCTGAAATAAAGACAATTATTATCTTCATTTATTTGAATATTACAGCAGATGAGCAGTAATATGTTTGGATGGCTCCGTTTCCTGCTTGACCAAGAACATGAACAATCTGGCCCATTACAAGGGTAAAGGTCGGGTATTTCACTTTTGATGCTTTTGTCCATCCTGCTTTGGCCGGAACCAAACCTGGGTCTACTGCTTGGAAGGCAGTAATGCAATCCACTGCACCATCAGTACCGTGATTACCATGATAACCATATTATCATGATAACCGTATTACCATGATGTCACATACCTGAAAATCTCAGCCTGATAGCAGCCAGATATGTTAACTTAAAGTAACACTATGGAGTTTCTGGAGCCCCCAGGTAGGGGCCTACTTTCTGCTGGACTATTCAGTAACGTATTTGCTGTCTTGCTTTGTCTTGTGTTGCACTTGCTTGATGTTTGAATGTGTTAGGAAAGTTGTTGACTCGCTAGTTTGTCATAAACAAAGTAAGCAAATTTCAACAGGTTTCGCTAAGTTTAGCCGCTAAAAAGACATCCGTTAGCGATGTTAGCAAGCTTGTTATAACACGCTTGGACATTGATGCTAGTAATAAGTGCTCTCGCGTCGGCGTCTTTGTAATGTTATTGTGATAGCTATGTTGGCTAGCTTGCCAACAACTTTCCTAACACAGTCAAACATCAAGCAAGTGCAACACAAGACAAAGCAAGACAAAGCAAGACAGCAAATAAATTACTGAATAGTCCAGCAGAAAGTAACCCCCTACCTGGGGGCTCCAGAAACTCCATAGTGTTACTTTAATGGCATCGGTGAAATGAGCGTTCCGCGCTCTGTAATCTTTTCTTTAAAGTCCGGGAAAATATCTGATAAGCTGCCAGATATGTAAACGTAATGAAATGGTTTAAATGACCAATGACAAGGACCATAATCTTAGTTCACCAGCTATGGTAGTTACCATCAGTCTACCTACTGTAGCCTACAACTGGCAGATCGAGTAACATCACAATAGGCAAGAGTATTACCATTAATTTCAATGGGGGGAAAAAAGGAATGAAAAATGTCAATAACCAAAAACGACAGGAGGCATTGCAACCATTTTTACAAGAGCACTACGCGGGATCAGGATGGACGTGTAAAAGTTGGAGCAGTGTCGATGTGGAATAAAGACAAACCTTAAAAAAAGCAATTATTTACGCAATCACACTATTGCTCTTCTTACGTTTTATCTTTATGCTAGCTTACGCAATCACACTAATGAGAACAGTGAGAAACCAAAATCCCACTGTGATGGGTGGAGGGATAGAAACATGATTTATATGTCTAAGCGTCAAGACTCTATCCATTACACTTAGGATCACTGTGCAGACGAGAGGAGAGGAGATGTGAGGAGAGGAAAGAAGTGAGGAGATGAGATGACAAGAGGGGAGAGGAGAAGAGAGGAGGAGAGAAGAGGAGAGGAGGAGTGAGGAGAGAGTAGGAGAGGAGAGAAGAGATGACAGGAGGGGAGAGGAGGAGAGAAGAGGAGAGGAGGAGTGAGGAGAGAGTAGGAGAGGAGAGAAGGGAAGAGAGGAGATGAGAGGAGGAGGGAGGAGAGGAGATGGGAGGAGATGAGATGACAGGAGAGGAGAGGAGAGAAGGGAGGAAATGAGATGACAGGAGGGGAGAGGAGAATAGAGGAGGAGAGAAGAGGAGAGGAGAGGAGAGGAGGAATGAGGAGAGGAGAGAAGGGAGGAGATGAGATGACAGGAGGGGAGGGGAGAGGAGAGGAGAAGAGAGGGTAATGGGCTGAGGAAAATAAATGCGTTTTCTTATATCATTAAGAGCCAAATGCTCTTTGGCTTTATTGCATTACTGCCTCAGAAAGCATTGTTCTGTGAGGCTAGAGATGGAGAAACAGTGGAAGTATGGATCTGCAACCCCCCCACCCCACCCCCCCATATTACCTGTAATTCTTCTTGTACACACTATACTGTATCTGATTCCCAGAAATATCATTCGTTTACACCAGGCCATGCCCACAATGGAAGCACTGCGGAAAGCCAGCCTGAAATTGGGTTTTGCTTCGGTTTGACTTTTCCTCTTTCTACCTCTCTTTATTTGTATGTCTTCCTACGTTAAGGCTGTTACACCATGTGTGTACTTCCCTACCATACTTAAAGGTATAGTGCTGGACTCTTATGAAGGCAGTGCGGACAGAATTAAACACTGACCAAATATTTTACACTCTTATCCAAACATACACTTTGAAAATGAGATAAGATATAAGATACAAACAAATATATAATACAAAACGTATATAGATATGAAAGTCATAACCCCGTGGTCAGGTGTGCAGCCATACAAGATAAAATAACGCACAATAAAAATGTGAGACCCCTATTGACTATTACACAAGCACAAGCCAGTCATCTGGGGTCATCTAGCTCCTTAAGGGCCCCAGACCACTCAGAGGTTCAGATCGGTACAACTTTCTTATTACATTGTTCCGTCTGACGCCTTAGATAAATAAAGGTGCTAAATTAATGTTTGTTATCAGCGCCGGCCATAAGTGCTGTGAAGATAGAGAGAATCAGTGGACCACGCAAAACACACAGATCGAGGCGGCCCCTTCTTAAGCCCTCAGAAGCCAGCGAGAGAGTGGGAGAGCACTTTGTAGACACACACACACACATACTCTCTTGTTGAATCAAACGGGCGGCGATACGATCAGTGGGGTGTTAGCATAGCACAGGCCCCGTTTCTCGGATCATTCCTGACTGGGCCGATAAGAGAGATGAGAATGATCCTCCGATAAGATAAGCATCACGCTTTTCATTAATTAAAAGCCCACAAAACCACCCCACTCTCTATCACACACACACACACACAAACACAAACACACACACACACACACACACAACGCACCCACTAAAAAGAGAGAGCGAGAGGTTGTTTGAAATTAAACACCAATCATAACAAGACACACTCTAAATGGGCATAGGCATTAACACACCCATCTTGTAAAACGTGATTTGTGTGCACATACACTGAAGGCTTTTAAAAGAGAGAGAGAGAGAGAGAGAGAGAGAGAGAGAGAGAGAGAGAGAGAGAGAGAGAGCCCAGTTACACTGTCAGATGGGCCTGCCTCCCCTCTCTAAATCAGAAACGTGTAAAACTGCATGGGAAATCTGACAGATCTGGGACAGGGAAAAGGACAGCTGTGCTGGAAAGCTTCTCTGAGGGCGACAGATGTGATCATACACACTCTCACGTAGACGAAAGCCCCCAGTAAACCATATAGTACCAACGGATATTTTTGTACTTACTGGCAGGGAAAGATGCCTCAGCCAGCGTATTGTTAATAAAGAGGTGTGAGTGTGTAGGAAATCATTCATCTACGTATAATGCATGCACAACCACACACACACCCACCCACACACATACCCACCCACACACACCTGACAGGCAGAGCAAAGCAGCCAGTGTCTGAAATAGTCACAGTGGATGACAAATTTAAACTGAGCTCTCATTTGATTATCCCCATCTTTCATGCCTTCTGAATTCCAGCAGGATGAGAAGAGAGAGGGGGAGAAAAAAAAGGAGTGAGAGTTTTGGGATGAGAAAAAAACAACCATGAGGCACATGAAACGAGAAACATGAAAGCTGCCACATCATCTTACAACTTCTGAAGACACCTCTCCATCTCCTCTCTCTCATTCCTTCTCTCTCCCCATCTCAATCCCTTCCTCTCCTCTCCTCTCTCTGCTCTCCCAATCTCGTCTGAAGACACCTCTCTATCTCCTCTCTCCCATTCTCTCTCTTCCTCTCCTTCTTCTCTCTCTCCCCACCCTTTTATCTCTCTCCCTCTTTCCTCCTCTCTCTCTCTCTCTCTCTCTCTCTGTCTGTCCTGTGCATGCTGATATTCTGATGAGAATTGACAGACAGTGTGATGGATCTGTGTATTCCTGCGGTGGGGAGTTTAATAGGCAGCACCCAGAGAGACTAGCATCACCCTCTGCGCATAATGAACTGCCAGCCAATCAAACGGAGGCATCGGCCGACCCATAACACCCTGGGAGTGATGTGCCCACACCGGAGGCAGTCAGCACGGGCAACATGCACCACATTAATGTGAGGGGACAGGCGTTGTCATGGCACCCATCTGGAGGGTTGACTGGCTTGGCGCATGGTGCTATTTAAAGCCGATCCTAATTACGAACAAACACTCAATCGCATAGGAGAGCCGTGTGAGTCACGTCTTCACTGAGAGGGGAGACAGGAAGAGACCAGTATCACCTCTGCACCCGATGGCACGACCTTAGAATGTTCCAGTACTTCAGTGACACACACACACATACATATATACATACAGTACATACATACATACATACACGATGGTGGTAATAACATTCTTCTGTGAGCATGTCTGTGCGTGGACTGCTATACATCAAGCAACAACAAACTTCCAAGACAACAAACATGTACACATTCCCCCTGTTTTACAGTCATTTTGGAATAACACATCTGCTTCCTTAACACAGCACATGCTGTGCATGTGGGTGCTCTGTCAGACATGGAAGTGACACACTCCTGATATACAGTATATATATAAATATATTGAGTTGAAGTATATGTATTCTTTATCTTTACTGAGTTGAAAGGACCGATGCAATTTCATGTTTGACATAGAGCTCTCTGATGACTTAAGTTGTAAACAAGCATCCAATATAGAGTATTCATAAAGACTACAGAAGGGCCAGCATGTACTGACACATGCAGATACCATCGAATTAGGAGGGAATATGAGAAATTAGATTGACAGAGATCTATTTCAAGGGTTTATTTCAAAGCTCATTTAAATAAGCTTAGTTAGTGCATACTTTTAGTGTTAATTAACCTTTAGTAGAGACTTGTATTAATACTTTGATGGTTCGTTCATGTTAAATTTTGAATTAGGCTTTATATTTAGCATTTCATCCATTCAGAAGTAAAAAAAACCTACTAACTTTACCATTAACAAACATGTATCAATATTAAGGGTTGTAATTAATGATTTACTATCATAATTAAATCACTTTGGTTTCGCTATCTGGGAAACAGTTGGGAGGTCCTTTAAACACTGTACCTTTAAACACTGTACCGTTAAAAACTGTCCCTTTAAACACTGTACCTTTAAAACGGTCCCTGTACTGTCCTTAACAGTGAATATGATCAATCACAGCTGTAACAGGGGCAATGTAAAATGAAACCTGTCCAGAATAGTCTTTAAAACTGCACCTCTAAAAGGCATGGTCCATTGCTGTTATCATGCCATTCTCTCTCTCTCTCTCTCTCTCTCCACTGTCTAAATATTAGGCCAATCATTTGCTCAGGACTGCAGTTCATCGATAGAGGTGATTCATCAGCCTTAAGTCAATATCTCCAGCTAAGCGTCCCATTATTACATTTACCAAAAACAACAGACAACAGTATCCGCGGCAACGGCCTTAATTAGAAGTTAATTACTGTTTTGTCTGGAGGAGAATCAAAGAGATTCGCTGCATTTTCTGACCCACTTAAACACACAAAGACACACACACACACGCACACACACAGTGCTGGGGTAGTGGTTGTACTGCTCACACACATGGCGTAGGCACACACACTGCCAAAGACACACACGGGAAATAAAAATGTCAATACACAACAGCCGTTACCACCACTGCTGCTGAACACACACAGGGTCTATCACATAAACACACATAGATACCCAGAAACACACACACACACACACACACACACACACACACACACACACACACACACACACACACACACACACACACATATGTACACACACACACACAGACACACACACACACAGACACACACACACCTGTTTCATACAAATTAATGTGGGCATGACAGGACTGTGAAGGCCACTGCCTGTAGGTCAAGGTTCTCAGAGAGAATAAGCGATGACTACAATGAAGGAAAGACAGAGAGAGTGGGAAGGAGAAGAGGGAAGTGAACAAGAGTGAAGCTGACTTTAGCTCAGATCTCCAACAGAGAACCTCTACTGTCTCTACAGCGCAATGAAAGACATGTCTGCTCGCTAGTAAATAAGCTCAAAATGAAGACGAGAAGTGGAATAAATAAACTCTGTGATTCTGAAACCTTGACTGAGAAGTTCTGTAATTGCTGTCTCATAGCTCTTTCAAATTGTTTGTGAGACAACACCTGGAAACTTTTCCGGAAAATATAAAAACCTGGTGGGAGGGAATCTCTCTGTGTTCTCTCGCTTACTGTCTCTATCTCTCTCTTGTGTGTGTGTGTGTGTGTGTGTGTGTGTGTGTGTGTGTTTGTGTGTGTTTGTGTTTGAATATGTGGTTGTGTGTCTAGAGACAGTCTTTCCTCAATCAACTGCGAGTGTGTGTGAGAGAGAGATAGATAAGGAGAGAGACAGAGCAATAGAGAGCGAATGAGAGCGAAAAAGCCAGACAGAGGAAGATGAAGAGAAAGATAAGATAGACATTTTGGGTGGCATACGACAGTCACGTTTCCCCTTCCTCCCCTGCTTGCGTCTGATCCCGCCGCTCTGAGGCGCCCCCATGTTTGCACCTGAGAAATTAGCGATGACTGATTCGCAGAAGTTATTAAAAATCCCATAACTCGTTTCAAATGAACTTGAGCGGAATAAAGATCCATAGCCCATCAGTCTCAGAGGCCTGACAGAAAGGCATGCACTTCTATTAACATGCCTGAGCGACTTCATCACACAGAGTCAGTGGGAATACTTGTGAGAGGAGAAAGTGAAAGTTTAAAAAAAAGAAAAGAAAAAAGAAAAGAAAGAAAATACTTTTTCTTTCCAGAAAAGAAAACAAATAAATCAGCCTGTGAATAAACGACACGCAGAAGGCACCCGGGGAAGGGAAGGGTGGGACGCTCACACGGATGAGTCGACTCAGTGACTGAGGAAGAAGATCAGACAGAAAAACACCATCAATCACGGGGCCCTGGAGCCGGAGGAGGCAGGAGCAGATGCAAACGGCCCCGCTGACTGATGGTGATTAACCAAAGCCTTGGTTTGACTGATTTATCAGGGGGGGGGGGGGGGGCACAGATCAATCCTCTTCCTCTTCCTCCTCCTTGCTGCACTCCGCTCTGCTGCACAGCCTATCAGCAACCTTACAGTATAAGCTAGCCTCTTCCTTGTTGGATAGCACCTGACTGAGCTAGGTGGATGATGAATAATGAGAGACAAGTCAACTCTGTGCACTAATATAATATAAATATAAGTATGAACTGACTGTGTTCACAGTAAGAGGTGAAACCCATGCACTGGCTGTGTCCATGCTGGTCACATGATGGAGAGAAATGGGCCTTTTGTTGACATGACTGCAGGAAATGGATGTAGAGCTATGGGACAGTAACACAGTGGTTGTGCTTACTGTAAAATGAATATGCACTGACCAGAGCTACAGTATGAAATGTTAACTCATCACTACACACCGTCTTCTTTGCCTGTCATGTGAAAGATGTCGTGGCTAACATGACTCAGAAAAACAATAGTGAAGTTAAACCCAAACTGAAAACCACCACGCTAATGGACCAAGTAATGGTATAACAGTGATGATGAGGTCTTGAAGCTCAACAGGTAGATTCAGGTGCTAATAACATAAGTGCACACACACCGATGTGATATGGGTTGCACCATGCCAGTCCCTGCTTAGTCCCCTGTTAAGCAAATAAACATATTCAGTACTTGTTCAGGTTCAGGTACTATGAGATCTTCGTCAGCTAACCAACAGATCACCAAAATGTACATGTTTCATAACTTAACATTTAAGTCGAGGCACATAGGTAGTGCATATTTGCCCCCTGTACACTATGGTTTTCGGCAACCGCAACCCTCTCACAGTATTTAAGTCACTAGCATATCATTTAGGATGCAGAGCAGAAGACAAACACATAAAAAGGCTCACACACAAAACTGACCAAAAACACACACAAGCTTTACTCTCTCTTTCATCAGCAGGCTTTAAACTGAACAACAATCAACAATCAATGGCTGGCCCCCTCTCTACACTACCCCCCCCCCCCCCTTACCCCCACGTCCGTCCGATAGGCGAGAGCTTCTGGTGAGCAATGATTACATCCCTGTATGAGAGCGAGGGGTGGAATTCAATATTAAATGAGGCAATTAACAGGCGGTCTCTCCTCTGAGGCCAGGCGGCTGCAATCGCATCATTACCTCACATTAAGCCCACATCAAATTCAGCCAACCAGCCAGCCAGCAGAGCCTCAGTCAGGAGGAGGCCTCTCGGTGACCATTACCCCCCCCACCGCCTCAACCAGAGATCGCACTCAAGCACCCATTACTTTGTTATATGGCTAACCAATGCACGTGCTATGAGCTGGGGAGACCTCAAATCAAATGGCAGCTCATATTATGAAGGTTAATCTCAAGCAGGCTATACGACTTGTCATATATGGCTAGCATGTCTATCCGTTTAGTTATGAGTATGAACAACGCTATAGGTCATTGGCAGAAGCAATTATGTTTCTGGGGTAGTGTTAATACAGAGAGCGTTTTAATTTGGTTGCAGGATTACATTTAGACATTTACAAGGATCTACCTTTGAAACTCATGACTCGTTTTTATGGCTGGTGCTAAATACAGCTGGTCCTTGTTGTCCTTTCTGCGTCTGTTTTGAGTCTGTGAGTATATGTGTGTGTGTGTGTGTGTTTGACTGTGTGTGTGTGTGACTGTGTTATTTTATCTCAGGGAATGAGTTTGGTTGGGAGTAAATACACCTTACACACAGACAGTAGCGTACTTGAGATCAGCACCAGCGCCAGCCTCAACCTGGCCAAGAGCCCAGAACCATGTTGTCTCTACCAGTGGCATTTACACTGCCAGAGCTCCATTCCCTTTAACCTTCTGGAGTCTGGGACCACATTCAGGAGCCGTGCTGCTGCTGACGAGCTCTATTATGATTGACAGTTGGTTCCAAAGACATATTTATTACATAAAAAATGTCTCTAAAATCACTATCAAAGAATCACAATTTTTTGGGAATATGTTTAAAAACATATACTTAACCATAATGACAAACTCTTTTGGTCACTTGAGATGAGTCTCCAATGTCTTGGGTATGCTGTAAGCACAGATGCTGTGAACTATCAGTCTACCAGTCGGCAACTGTAGAGCAATGCAAAGGCTATATAAGCATATAGCGCTGGTAAATAATGGGGGCTGAAGCAGTGGAGAGAGACTGAGAGACAAGCGGCTGCCATAGCAGTGCTGCTCAGACAGACAGGTGCTCCATCACCACCGGGAGAGGAAGTGCTGATTGTCAAGGCTGACACAGCAAATATTATCCCCTCATTAAATACGTCAGTTACAAACATGTTTGACAACAAAATGTGCAAACACTCAGGCACACGGCTTTCTAAAAGTTTCCACAACATCAATTACCCAGGTAAATATGGCACCGCTGCAGTCGGCCATTACCATCTCATTTACCAGGGCGCAATGAGAGGCGGTGAAAAAGGAGACGGTGAAAACGGCAGTTTGCTGCTCGTCCTGTCTGACCCCTTTCAATGGATCAGCTTGGATGCTTTCACTACTTGGCAAGGGCTTATTTGCCAGTGAACTGAGACTGATACATGGGTGTAAAGATTTATTCAAAATAGCAGAATATTTGTATTTAATGGCCTCACATTTTAATACTCTGAGTTTAGCATTTATGCAGCCGAATTTTAACAACATAAATGACAAGGCGTAAGTGTAGTTTTGGTCCAATTAGTTTAAGAAAAGATGACACCCGTAGTAAAGTCGGTGTCATTGGTGAGAATAATCTGCTTTAACACAGGCTAATTGAAGGGGTCCTTCTCTCGAAATAAAACATTTAATTGAGCTATCAGCATCCCCCTTTCAGTAATGGGGAAAACTCGGGCTAGTTCATTAGGACTGTGATCTTAAATTAACTGAGAAGTGGCTGAATGTGGTTCTATTCTAGTCATGTTCGATAGCGACACAATTAAAGAGGCAAACTCCTTGGCAGTGATTCAATTAAGCAACGGATGTGCTCACTAGCATGCTAAGCAGAATTAGCTGATATGAGTCAAACTAATCATTTCCAAGCTCACTGTTGATTGAGGAGATACTCACACATTCACAAACACACACATGCAAACAAACAAACACAAAAAAAACACAAACGCACACAAACAAACCAACAAACAAACATCTACTGTAGCTCTGCAATCTTGTCTTGTTCTAGAGGATACGTTACATGGCAAACAAATACTGGAATGCAACAAGTAAACATTTCTCAAAAATAGAAGCCCTTAGATGGCAGGAAGAAGAAAAGACAAAAAAATAATGAAAACAAAAATAATGGCACAAGCAACAGGAAATCAGTGCCCTTTGTTTCATGATATCCATGGCGACATTCAATCAGCAGAGCCGGGCGGATGTGATGAGGGGATAACAAACTGCAGTGTGAGTTATCAGTCAGCTGTCTAATGAGGGCGATAGAGATGAGGAGGGGGGGGTGTGGACACCCCGACGATGCCAAAACACATTATCTTGATGAAGTATCATTCCGGGGCGCAAATCATGTTTGAATAAGGTCAAGGCGGACATTACTGGGCACGCTTAAAGGCGTTACATCGGCTCGAAGCATTCTTTCTCCCCATCTTCCTCAGATGAACAATTCCCTATTACAGAGACACGTTATCGGACCACACGCATCTAGAGGGCAGGTCATGTTCGGCATTCAACCCTTCATTCAATGCTCCAGAATGTTCTAGAATGTGGGGAATGAAGGCATGAGGCTTGGCTGCCTTTCATATTTCATGGATGCTGCTTTGGGATGGAGAGGGTGGCGATATCATCAGGGCTGCAGTGATATCAAGTTCATTAACCCTTCACTGGACCAGGGGCTGACAGAACAACAATGGCCTCTACACCCATTCACCATGCTGACTGTTTATAAATTAGAACTAGGGAAAATAATTTTTTTTTACGATGCATCGCAATGCAGAAAAAGAAAATAATCGATTTTTTAAACAACGTAATTAAATAATATGCATGCCAGCATAATGGCTTTACTCCTTCAAACCCATATTACTCCAATATGCAGTTGTGTTGATGAATGAAAAGTGAATCTACAGATAACACTGGTAATACCTAGGGTACACACTACCCTAAGATTACACATTCCCCGAAGCGACGCGAGCCAAGTACAGTTAATGTAAATGTCTCGACCGAGCTAGATATCAGTGAATGAAAGGTTGACTTACACATACTGGTATGCTCCATCGACACAATCAGTTGGGTCTTGGGATACTAGCCATACAGTTACATGTTAGTTTCATTATATTTAAAATGCATTTTAAATGCAATTGTGCAGTCCTCAGTGAATAAATACATAGCTTTAATATAGCTCTGCTTGCTAAGCTAAATACAGTAGCCTACTTGCTACTACCTCCTGCGATGTCATATAAGCAAAATACAATTTGCGGTTCTTTCAGTAGGTTTTCCATGTATTTACCAAAGATAGGCCTACATATGAATGTCTGTTTATTATCTTGTGATATGGATAATCATGTTTAATCTTATAAGAGTGCTGTTTTTATTTTATATTTTTGTTTTACAGTAATAAAATTTGTTTTAATATGAAACAAGTTTACAAGACATTTAGACATAGGCCTATAGCTGGATAATCGTCTTTGAAAAAGGAGACAGCAGTTAATATAATGTGAATCATTCATTTATTTTAAAATAGCTGTTTTACAGTTTAAAGGGAAAATAGAGTTCAAGTCTGAGTGCTTGTATTTATTAATGAAAACCACGAAGGCCAAGATGCATCGTGAAACATTGAGAATCATTTCATAATCAAGTCATTACCCTTTCAATCGTAATCGAATTGAATAATGAGGCCAGTTAGGATTCACACCTCTATTAGCAACAGTACTCTGTTGTTAGCAGTTCTAATTGTTCTGTCAAACAGATGTTAAGATAGAAAACTGATAGAGAATGCAGTTCTGTTTAATGGTGTCACACTTAGTTATGAAGCTGTTTTATTAAATGTTGTTGAACTGTAATGTTTCAAAAGGCACCCTAACTATACCATTTAAAATAAAGACATACCAAGTTAGATATGCCTTTCAGAGTGTGGGGATGGCTCAGTGAGATGCGCTGTGGGTGGCCATATGTGACATGTCCATATGATGTACTATTTAATAGGGGTGGGGAAAAAAAATCGATTTTTCGATTTCTCTCGATTCTCTCTAGAACGATTCTGTCTCGATTCAGAAAAGTTCATAATCGATTTTTTAATAATAAAAAAAAAAAAAAAATTTAATTTTTTTTTTTTTTTTTTTTTTTTACACATTCATTTTGTGTTGAAATGCAAGCTGCATCGATTATTGCATTGTTCATTGAAAGTCATAATTGTGACAAGGGAAAGCTTTTTCTATAATAAAAAATAGAGAAGGTAATTCATCTGTTGATTTTCTTTAATTATCAAACACAAAGTAGGAAGTGATTTGAGACTCTGAGTAGCAAACTCAGATGTTTTAAAAATCGACATGCATCGATAATCGTTTTATCGGTTTAGAATTGATTATCGATAATCGGTTTAGAATCGATAATCGGTGTAGAATCGATAATCGGTTTAGAATCGAATCGTTGACCACTGAATCGGAATCGAATCGAATCGTGAGGTGCCAAGAGATTCCCACCCCTACTATTTAAGGTTACAGCCCCAGGGACGAGAGAGGCTGTCTGGGACAGATGGAGTTCTCCAAGACAAAGGTGACGTATACCTGTAGGCCACCGTTCCAACTGAGCTATTATGCAAGCTCATCCAGCAGGAGGAGAACACGAACACTTATGCTCACAAGTGTTTGTGTGTGTGTGTGTGTGTCTATGTGTGTGTGTGTGTCTGTGTGTGTGTCTGTGTCTGTGTCTGTGTGTGTGTGTGTGTGTGTGTGTGTGTGTGTGTGTGTCTGTGTGTGTGTGTGTGTGTGTGGGTGTGTGTGACGTATAGTGGTTGACTGTCAGCGAGACTGTCACGTCATTTGCTGTGAGGTCACGGCCCATGGGAGGAGAGAGGCGTCTGGTGGAGATGATAAGGGTGACGTCGCTCTACAGACGACCGCTTCAGCTCAGCTAATATGCACACTAACACAGAGGAGTAGAGGAGTGGATACATGTATATATGTATATGTATGTGTCACTCTTCTCAGACCATGCATCTATGTGAGAGAATGAGAGAGAGAAGGAGAGGGAGAGTATGTGTGTGTATGTCTATTGACCTAAATTACTATGAGAAGTCTGTGTACGCATACACACACACACACACACATACACACATAGAATGCGTATATACATACACACAAAAACACCACCAGACTGAGCATGGAAGCTGATTGCAGGCAATAACATATGCACACACACACACACACACAGAATATGAGGGTTGAGTTGAGCACAGATGCCATTTAAAATGGAGAAGCAGCATGTCTTATTTACTGCTCTGAGCCACAGCCTATTAGTCAGGGATTTACACAGGCAGGCATGGGCCCATGCCTCTATCTGCAACATGGAGTTAGAGGCAGAGTGGGATTAATTATCCACAGTGTGTGAATGTCCACACACACACACACACACACACAAACCTATATGTGTACAAACACACACACACCCGACACACGCGTATACATATTACAAACACACATAGACGCAGACACACACACAAGTATATGTACACACCGTCATACACACACACACACACACACACACACACACACACACACACACACACACACACACACACACACACACACACACACACACACACACACACACACACACACACACACACACACACACACACACACACACACACACAACTGCTGGGCAATAAACCCTCTAGTTTCCCACAGCCAGCTCAGGCGCTTCTGTCACAGTGTTGGGCTCTGCCGCTGTACTCATCCCTGAGTGTTTCCCCCGGCTCCTAAACCCTCAGCTGCCCTCCACATAAACACATTTTCACCTCCGCACTGGAGTTTCCCCAGCTATTTAACAGGTTCCGGGGACACAGACATCAAAGCAGCGCTCCGTCCTCTCCCTGCCTTCTGGAAGCAGCAGGTTGAACCGTGTCGATTTGTTGGCGCCACCGTGAACGGAGGGAGAGGGTAAATCAGGATGCGTCGTAAATCTACGAGTGTGGCCGTTTCAGTCGCTAACTAAGGAGCACTCAGGCTGAAAATAGCCCTTGCCAATAAATCCCTATTACTAGAGGATCCTGCATCAGCATCCCCCGAGCACTGCATCCCAATTAGGAAGAAAAGACTTCATAACCGCCACAAAACTATTTCCAGCCTCATCCATAAAGTATGCCTCTGCTCCAGCCGGCCCATACAGCAGGCTTTAGCTCTGCGCTCTGCAGGGGCTGAAGGGGGATTGGCTGGTGCAGGTCGTAGATAAACTCCATGCTACTGTGCACCCAGCGTGAACCCCCAGTCTGCATATGCTGAGGGCATTCATTGCTGACAGCGTTATTTGAAAATGTCACACGCTGTATAGGATTTATTGTTTGAGATTAAAGGTAGTAGGGTTTGTTGTAATATTACTTTTTGTACCTTTTGACTTCCTGTGTGGTGGGATACACCCATCACTGTAGTGGTGCCTTACTCAGCGGCTGAGTCGGCCATGATTGTGCAATAACCCAATCATTATATGATAATAAATATATATTAAAAACATTTTGAATGGGCTGACCAAAATGTCTAATGTGCAACATGGGGAAAAGAAACTAAAAGCACGTGTTGTCGTATGACGGCGCATTTTCAAAAGAATTTTCAAAAGACAAAAGTTTGAAAATTGACAGACAATCTCATCAATGTGAAAGCACAAAGAGGTAGATGCACAAATTTTCTTTCCACATCCCAAAATTAATTAACATTCATTAATTACATAAATTAACAACAACAAAACAACAACAAAACAACAAACTTGTGTATTCCATATATAACACACCATAAGAAATGTTTAAGATTATTCAGTGTTTGGTTTCATAAATGCCTATCATGCCCATTACCACTTCTACCTGCATCAATCAAACCATCTGTTACCACTAGCAAAGAATCAATGACACAATGACGCATTCTGCTATGGGAGGCGATGGAGTTCTCTCTTGTAAACAGCTGCGTGTTGCTTAATGTCAGTAAAGTGCACTGATCTCTCTCTCTCTTTTTTTTATTACAACTAGTTTACAGGTTGGCCCTTGGATTACAACTAGTTTGCAGTCCTTCTACACACTTTCTATTTCATATTGCCAAATCTCATCAAAAGTGGCAGTCTAACTTTGTAACCACGAATCTTGGAAGAAAATGTAAACTGACACTGCCAATTCACATCCATTATGGACTGGAGCCAGAACACCAAGCAGGCGCAGTTCATTTGGATCAAGCCATATGCCATGTTTGAGAGAGGTGTGCTGAAACATCTCGCAACATTTGGACACATTTTAGACTGATTTATAGGCTGCAGATGTACTCTTTTGCTTCATTTTAAAGGTTCACACTGGCATTTGATGAAGGTGTTAATTATAAATTACAGGCTTGCATCATGCAATGCCTCCGCTAAAACTACGGCAAGCGTGTCATGTTAGTAAGTTACCTTGGGAGCGTAGCAACATGTCAGACTTGCATCCCTCATTATACTACTTTGATAAATCTTTTGTGTTTCAGATCAGCCACGACTGATTGGATAGCAAAGGCACTTAACAGAAGAGGAGGATAGGAAGAACAGAGAGGACTGTCAGAATGCCAGAGTTATTGTATTATTGGTGTTCCTGCATACTGTCAATTTATGGGTCACGACGAAACACAAACAATTCAGACACTTTGCTGTTTGTTTCTAAACTCATTCCTCTCAGTCAAGCATGAGATGAAATGGTAGACACAAAATATCGACATGGTGTATACTGTAGTAAAATCATTACAGTACATAATGTATATTTGGATTTCAGTATCACATTAATGCACTACCCACTGACACTATAAGTGTATTGCAAGTGTTAAAAAAGCCCTTGATCCCAAACACACACACACACACACACACACACACACACACACACACACACACAAACACAAACACACACAAACACACACAAACACACACCCTGCCGTGCACAACAGTGCTAACACTGGGACAGAATCAGCTCTGACGTGACACCAGAACTGGGCTGCAGTCAGCTGCCCTCAGACTGCCCTGTTGGATGTGGGAGCGCCTTGTTAAAACAGGCAGTGCCAGAGCCACCCACAGTGGTCCTAATGAAGAAAGACCTGGGCAGCTGCCCAATCGGATTGGATCAGAATGTGTGTGTGTGTGTGTGTGTGTGTGTGGGGGTGGTGGGGGGGGTCAAACCGTGCCCTCTCTACTGCCAGTTGACATTAGTGTCCAACATGTCTGAGTTGCAACAACACCACGACTCTCAAATCTCACATCTCTTTTCTACAATATATCTGTCTTCATCACTCCATCTCTCTCCATCACTCTCTCCTCCTCTCTTTCAGTAAGTGTACTCCCAAAGTACAAATGATAAACAAGTTGCCCCTCTGGGGGGTACAACTCAGGGGCAGAGGATGCAACAGAGCAGAGGGGTGACAAACTGCCCCTTAATGGCTGTTAACAGCCCCAAACTGGCATGGGGAGGAGATACCAGCTGTGGCAGGGGGCTCTAAATTGACAACCAACAGCGTACATAATGTATACAATTACATGGGAGCAGCACAAAATACTTTGCTTACATGTTAATTTTACCTGCAACAGACAGTTTACAATTTTGGGGCATAAGCATATATAGTAAGTTCAATGATTAAGCTTTATAGCTTTCTACAGTGTAGTTTTGTTTTCCAGACTAACTTTGTTTAACCACATGAGTGAATGTGTGTGTGTGTGTGTGTGTGTGTGTGTGTGTGTGTGTGTGTGTGTGTGTGTGTGTGTGTGTGTGTGTGTGTGTGTGTGTGCTCCTGTGGTTGAGTTTTGCCATTCATCACTCTGTTTTCCAACTCTATTTAAAACCAGCTGTAAAGACTATGGTTATGATATGAAACCGTGTGAAGCTACCAGCGGGGCTCAAACAGGCGCTTGTCACTACAGGCTCAGAGTGTTGCATTATGGGAGTATGCAGGGTCTGTTTGAGGGAAACATCAATGCAGTTTGGCAGCATGAGGATGCCATTGATATGCTAAGGCTCAGTATATATATATATATATATATATCACTCCTCCTCCCTTCTACTCCTCCCCTCTTTGTCTATCTCTCTCTCTCTCTGTGTCTATCTCTCTCTCTCTCTCTCTGTCTCTCTCTCTCCTTCTGAGTGCGTGCTGGGAGCGAGTGGGTGGAGCGCTGAGAAGCTGAGCTACGAATGATTGTGCTCTTTGTTCCATCTTTTTTTTCGATTTCTATGCTTATTTGTTTTGTGTGCTTTACTTTTCTTGTTTTGTGCTTTATTTTTCTAGTACATAGAGTAGGGTAACATACAGTGGGGAAAATAAGTATTTGAACCCCTGCCGATTTCGCAAGTTTGGCCACTTGCAAAGAAATGTGTGATCTATAATTGTAATAGTAGGTGTATTTTAACAGTGAGAAACAGAATATCAACAAAAAAATCCAGAAAACTGCATTTTATAACATTTATGACTTAATTTGCATTTGATGCAGAAAATAAGTATTTGAACCCCTAGCAAAACATGATTGATGACATGATTTAGTACTTGGTGGAATAACCCTTGTTGGCAAGCACAGACGTCAGACTTTTCTTGTAGTTGGTCACCAGGTTTACACACATCTCAGGAGGGATTTTGGTCCACTCCTCTTTGCAGATCCTCTCCAAATCCTTAAGGTTGCGTTTTCAATGGGAGGGAATGAGGGAATGAGGTTCAAGCCCAATATTCCACATTACATGGCCCCATCCATAGTCCCCTCGATGCAGTGGAGTCGTCCTGTACCCTTGGCAGAGAAACAGCCCCAAAGCATAATGTTTCCACCTCCATGCTTGACGGTGGGGATGGTGTCATATTCAGCATTCTTCCCCCTCCAAACGCGGCAAGTCAAGTTGATGCCAAAGAGCTTGATTTTGGTCTCATCTGACCACATCCTGTCTCCCAATCCTCCTTAGAATCATTCAAGTGTTCATTGGCAAACTTCAGACGGCCCTGTACATGTGCTTCCTTGAGCAGGGGGACCTTGAGAGTTCTGCAGTACTTCAAACCATTACGGCGTAGTGTGTTGCCAATAGTTTTCTTGGTGACTGTGGTCCCAGCTGCCTTGAGATCATTCACAAGCTCTCCCTGTGTAGTTCTGGGGTTATTTTGCACCTTTCGGATGATCACCGATACCGCACGAGGGGATATCTTGCATGGAGCCCCAGACCTAGAGCGATGGACAGTTGTTTGGTGTTGCTTCCATTTACGAATAATCGCACCAATAGTTGTCTGCTTCTCACCAAGCTGCTTGCCGATGGTTTTGTAACCCATTCCAGCCTTGTGCAGGTCTACAATCTTATCTCTGACGTCCTTGGTCAACTCTTTGGTCTTGCCCATGGTGGTGAGGTTGAAGGTGTGAAGTATGATTCTTTGGACAGGTTTCTTTTGTACACGTCACCAGTTGAGATCAGGTGTACCTTGTTAGGCCTAATGAGGACTAATCTGTGTGCTTCTTGGGCACATAACTGGTGTGGTATCATGAGAGGTTTTACCACTGAGCAAGGTGTAGGGCAGTGCGCAACCAACAGAACAGAGCAGGCAAAAGTGCTTTCCAACAAAGAATCTGGTTTATTAACCAACAAAAAGTGTTTCAGGAAGCAAACAATAAAGTTCTCCAAAGGCAAAACATAGGCTTCAAAAAGTTGCTCCTAACTTAATTCCTCCCGGCTGTGGTTGCAAACTCAGAGTTCATCAGACACCGAACTCAGTTTGTGCCACGTACGATGCCTCTCGCTTGGTGTGTGTCTCAGCTCCTTTGTTCTCTCCCTCTCCCACACCTGAGCTCCCGCTTCAATCAGAGGGCTGAGGCATTTGCACCTGTCTGAGAAGTGCATTCTGGGAGATGTAGTTTTCCCGGCAGCCATCTTGTGGCGTGGTAGCCATTCCGGGAGAGGAACATAACGCCCCTCTACCACACGTCCCCTCGTGATGCCACACTGGTCATTGGGAGCCAGAATTCTTGCTGTTTGCTTGGGGGTTCAAATACTTATTTTCTGCATCAAATACAATTAAAGTCATAAATGTTATAAAATGCAGTTTTCTGGATTTGTTTGTTGATATTCTATTTCTCATTGTTAAAATACACCTACCACCTACCACCTATCACAATTATAGATCACACATTTCTTTGCAAGTGGCCAAACTTGCGAAATCGGCAGGGGTTCAAATACTTATTTTCCCCACTGTATATCGCCTACCTGGGCGTCTGCTTTCACCTTATTTGTGGGAGTATGACTGCCCCAGGTATGAAAGACTGAAGTTTTCTTACAAGGCGTCATGCTGTGAAACTAGCATGGCCTGCCAGCGTTGAGGACTGTAGTCTTGCATTTGGGGAGATAATTGGTCATGGGAATATATTATCTGCGGCACGAATGAGTGCCAAGTGTTTTGGCAGTGGCACTGTGAAAGAGTCAGCGGGTGATGAGTTAACTGGTGCATGCGAAAACACCCCAAACAGCACTAGCTCAGTAGCTGATGTTGAAAATGTTTTGGACAATGTTGATGAAGAGAGAAGTTCTTTTAATGGAAACAGAGGTGAATCTCTTCAAAGTACCGCAAAAGAGAAAGAGATCAGTGAACGTATGAGTGGCTTCTCAAATGATACATGTACGGTAGAGGATATGAAGTCATTCCTCATGAAAACCAAACATGCTCATCATGTTCGTATTGATGATCCTTTTCCCAATGTAAAGATGTTTATTGAAAAAAATAAGTTATTTGCGGGAGAAAGTTGTTTTACTGATCAGGAAAGGTACCGACTCAAGACAATTCTGACTTAGTTAAGCACTGTCTCAAATAATAAAGACAGCTGTGAGAGAGCCTAAATATCTTTGTTTTATGATGTACATGTACGCTCTATTATTCTTGCCCTTTTTAATTATGTCTCAATTCCATGTTACATCGTTTAAATGTAAATGGAGCAAGACAATGTTTGAAAAGGACAGAGCTGTTTGAAACCACGAAGCAAGATTGATATTTTTTTGCAGGAAACACATACACAACCTGATCCATAATACAGCTACAAGTAGGGGGGTTGCCATACTTTTTTGGCAGAGTTGCACTCCCTGTTCTTATCAAGAAGAGGAGATCCAACCAATCCTTTTCCAAAGTTACACTTGCTTTCTAAATTAGATGAATGTGAAGGTTCTCTTCTAGTCCCTACTGAGCGAATAATAACTAACATGGAAAAATTATTTAGAGAATAAATGTGTTAAAGTTTTTAAAAAAAACTGTTGAACTGTAGAATCAATACACCCTGGCACAGTGTTTTAATATTAAAAAACAATGTAAAGCCAGAATGGGGAACTTTGTACAAGTTAACTATTAACCAAAAAATGGGGGATTTGCAGTAGAGGGTTCTTCATGAAATGGGCAATGAATTATTATGTTTTAAGTCCAGAGGTCACACAGGACTTTCCTTTTTGAAACAGAAACAGTATTACGAGCTTTTCTACATTGTTTGAGATTATTCACTTTTTTGACTTTTTGCGAAGCTTTTTCCAGACCTTTGATGAACTCCTTTTTTTTGTATCTACAAGTAATCTTTGTGCCTTTTGTGTTTGGTCTTATAAAGGGATGGTGTGCTCAGTGATCAATGAAGAACTAGCTTCTGTACCTTGTTTGTTATAAGAGGTCATGTTATTTTATTCTTTTTATATTTATTTATTTTTCTTCCTTTTTCTTTCCCTTTTGTTGGTTGATGTGTTAAAGTGGCATTATGTAGGAATTGTACTTCAGTGTTAGGGTTAGGATTAGCAGTTTTACCTTAAAATAACAGCTTAAAAAAAATGGGGCGCTATAATGACGTTTAAAATGGAGAATAGCCTCCGTGCCATTGCCATACCAGGGTCCGTAGGCATATTACTGGGTTATGTAGGTTTGCCTGAAGCCGCCCGGTTACTACTGTCTGCCGAACTACACTGTAAACCCAAACAGTTCTACTAACTTATTAACATTATGTATTCAGTACTTAAAACCTGGTATTTAGTTGACCCAACTTTAAATGTATTAGTTTTCTGACAAGTGAAGACGTTTTAATTGTATTGGAATGTATTTGTTTGAGTAAACATTGCCTGATAACTTTTTTTTGTTTCATTCAAACGTGACGTCTGACGTCATCAACGTCGTTGCAGGACTAGTTCAGAACAGAATCAGAGATCTTGTGATGAGAGACGGAGGAGACAGCAGACTTAATAATTGTATAGTATCAGTTAGACT
This sequence comes from Clupea harengus, assembly GCF_900700415.2. Lineage (NCBI taxonomy): Eukaryota > Metazoa > Chordata > Actinopteri > Clupeiformes > Clupeidae > Clupea > Clupea harengus. Next base: position 5,875,668 of record NC_045168.1, read on the forward strand.
TCTATAAGCATGTTCCTCCTGTAGAAGAGGAGTCGACCAACTTCGTAGGGTGACCATATTTGAGTTTGTGAAAAAGAGGACACTTCGTCGCGGGGAGGGGCGTGGTAGTGTGTAGCATACAGATGACCCCGCCCCCTCCTCCGTGACGGAATTTTGACATCTTTTCCACATGCAGATGTCATGTGCTGTTGTAAACAATGGAACTAGTGGAAGCGGCATGGTGCTCAGTGTTGCCAGATTGGAAATGGTGAAGTATCGTATTAAATGCTCAAAATGATCGTCTTTGGAGGATAATTATCGTGCATCTGGCAACACTGAGAGGCCGGTCGACCAATGACAGTTCTCGCTACAGTCAGAGCTTGTGCTAGAAGGTGGAACGTAAGGGAGATACCCTTTCCTAAACTTGTAAGGGCGTAAAAACTAGTTTGTGAAGGACCCAGAGAAACACAAATATCCTACGAGGCAAAATCCCGGACGATTCTGCAATCACTGCCGGACGCATGTCCGGGTAAAAGAGGACATCTGGTCACCCCACCAAAGTAGATATTTTAGTAATCCTGTCGCTGCTAAGCGTCCTTATCTGGTAAGTAAACAGTGTTTTTTAGGTGTTTGTTGCGACAAAATTGCGGGAGCAAGTGAAATTGCGAGAATTTCCCTCTTTGTAATTATTATTGAGTAATCACGTTTTGGCTGTCAAGTAGCAAGTTCAGTTGCACGACTGTTGGCGCTGGCGGCTAGGAAGCTAAAGAGCTAAAGAGCTAGTTAGTGGGTTATTTCCCCCCAAATATGTTCATGTGCAAAGTAAACAACAATCAATTGTTTATGTTGAAAACAACTCATGTTCTACAGAAACACCATATAATTTATATCAGCATGCTAATGTTATATGTAACTTTTTAGCAGCTAGCTAGCTTCTATGTGTTTTAATGGATCTGATGGATAAAAGTGTTAGCAGCAAGCTAACAATAATGGTCGAGAACTTCAGTTAAGACCTACAATATTCTTTTTGCCCTGACAGCATTCGTGTGGCATATAAACAACAAACCGATTTGATGTAGACATATAAAAAGAGGAGTCAACCAAAGGAGATATTTTTGTGTACAGGCAGAAGGCATCACGGACTGGCAAGACAGCAGAGGTGCTACGGGTGATCCTCGAGGCTTATGACCTTCAGGTATGTCTAGGATTAACTGCACAACAGTGATCACATTTTGTTTGTTACTGAAACTTTAATATTAGTTGATACTATGTATTATTAATTGCCAGTTTTTTTTGTATATGCTTCAGTTGAAACTCTCCTGGTAATTGTATTGATGGTGTTTTGCAGGAGGAAGAGGAGCCAGATTTTGATGATGCTCCTGTTGCTCTCCTTACATCGGGTCCCGACCCCTTCAGCTGCGAGAACATCTTTGAATTAGGTGCAGAGGATTTCTGAGGCATTTATGTTGTTGTTTGGCCTGACATATGCTTTCAATTTAGAAGAATATCCCAAAAAACTCACGCACACCTTCTTATACAGAACCTTTTTATGTGTCTGGATGACAACAAACCTCTGAAACCGTCCTTACTCACCTTAAAAAATTATTTGTTGAAATAAACTATTTGTTGTTGACTTGTTAACTTTGTAATGTGGTTCTTTAAAGCTTTGATGTAATCTTTTATTTTGTCAGTTGTTTTACAAGAAATATAAATGATGTGATAAGTTTTTCTCATCTCACTCTTTTTAATAGAAATCTTACATAGATTTGAATGTTTCTTGTAGAGTAACTTTCAGTTTAAAGTCAGTTTGTAAACAGAACCAGAAAATCAGTATATGTGGTCAATGATTGAAAATAAGTAGTGCTCACTTAAAAAAAGTTAGATATTTATTACCTACTCAGAATAATCAAGCGGAGTTAACTTAAAAAAAAGTAAGCTTATTACGTATTATTTACTCAGAATAATTAAGTTGAACTCTTTCACCAATATTAAGTGCACTGAACTTGATTTTTAAGGCTTAAAACTTAATTTTGTGTTGTTGAGTGAAAATTATTTAGTACATAGAGGTTAAAAGATTTAAGTATAAAAATATTTGAATATAAGTTCAGAGAACTTAAAAATTATGAAAACGATAACAAAATAAATCAGTATAGCCGATGTATCATTTTTAAGTTAAGTTTACTTAAAAATAATAATATATGTACTCAAATTTTATTATGTAATCGGTTACATCAAAAGTTTTAAGTACTCTGAACTTGTTCAGGTTTACAGTGTAGTAAGTAGCTTATTTGCCGTCTTGCTTTGTCTTGTGTTGCACTTGCTTGATGTTTGACTGTGTTAGGAAAGTTGTTGACTCACTAGTTTGTCATAGTGTCAAAGTAAGCAAATGTCAAGAGGTTTCGCTAGGTTTAGCCGCTAGCATCTCGTTAGCGATTAGAAATTCCTACATAATGCCACTTTAAAGATCTGATTTTTTCTTATACAGGATTTCTAAAATTCAAATTATCTCTCTGTCCCCCCCCCCCCTGTTCTGCTGTCATGATTCTCCACGAGTTTAGGCTTTGCATGGCATTACACTCTGGACACATTGACAGATCACAACAGTATTTCAGAGTGAGCAAGTGTGTGTGAGAGAGAGAATGAGAAAAAGAGAGAGAAACAAGGAGATAGGCATGAGAGATGGTGAGGGATGGAGGAAAAGAGAGCAGGAGGAGAGAGAGATGAGAAGAGAAAGAAAGGTAGGAGAGAAACAAGGACAGCTAGCGAGGGGGAGGGGAGAGAGACAGAATAGGAGAGAGAAAGGAGAGGAGAGAGAGAGAGAGAGAGAGAGAAAAGGAGAGAGAGAGAAGAGGAGATTTCCACGGTCTCTGACTGCCGCGTCCCAGCAGCTCAGTGTGAAATCAACATGCTGTGCACACTACCAGCCAATCAGGCGCTCTTAGCCTCTTAGCCAATCACCAGCTGCACAGCACCACACAACACAACAACCCATCCCTCCACAGCAGCCCCCCCCCCCCCCCCACACACACACACTCCCCCATCAGTATAGACTTCTTTCATCCTACACAACAACGCACTTATTGTACACAATGATGAGTTCTCCACAGCGGGTCACTGCACTGGATTGGACCCATGTAGCCCTTCAAATTGTCTGTGCAGATAACTGGATAATGCAGAGGTAGGCTTCCAAAGACACAAACAGCAACAAAAGCAGCCCCTTCAGACACCCTATTAACAGCAGCGGGCAGCAGTAGCAGTAAGAGCAGAGCCTTTTGTGGCGTGTCAGAAACAATGCACTGGGTTTGCTAGACACAATAGAACAGCTCCCGTTCCCAATGCACAGGATTCATGCCAGCTTCCTAGTGCTATTCAGTGCAGATTCGTATCACAGTTATGGCCACACTAAACTCCGCTTGGAGTTTGTAATAGCTATGCCATATTTGACTATAGAACAGGAAAAAAAAAGACAAAGACATTCAATTCAACATGTCGTCAACATCTCATTCTAACTAAATGCATTAGGCACTTTAAAGGCACTTTAAAAGAGACCAAAAATGTAATAGTTTTAGTTTTGTTTTACACATTACTATCCTTTAGATATACTTATTGGATGCACTGGCAATAATAGTGTACTATTATTACTACTGTGTACATCACCATTAGCATTACAACATAAAACATCTGCCAACCCTCTGACAAAAAGAATGACTGGAATAGATAAACAAAATGAGAAACCATGACAGCCATAAGAGGCATGGTTCCTGAGGGAAGTAACGATGAAGAAAAGAGGGAAAAAAGGAGAAGGCCATGAACTGCTGAGGTGTCCGTGTTGAGCCAGGTCCTGGGTGACTGACCTAGAGATTAGCTCCTGTCTCCTGTGAGATGGGGTGGGAGAGAGGTGGCATATATGAGCAGCCGGGTCACGGCGCGTCGGGCAGCAGACCTAGGTGTCCATCGCACTCTCGCTCATGTGTGAGGGGCTTGAAAAGAACCACCCGAGAGAGACGCAGAGACGCAGAGACAGGGAACGAGGGAGGGAGAGAGGAGAGAAAGAGGACATGGAGAGGGAAGAGAGGGATGTTGAGAGAGACCTTTTTTAGATCCACTGAGGCAAGGAACGAGGGAGGGGAGAGGAGGAGAAAGGGATGCTGATAGAGGCAGAGAGTGACAGACACGGAGAACGAGGGAGAGGAAGAATGCAGAAATCATGAGAGGTGGAGAAAAATAGAGAGGAGTAGAGGAAGGGAAAGAGAGTTATTAAAAATGAGAAAAAGAGAGTGAGACAAGGGAGCAGAAGAAGATATATGAATCGACAGGGCAACAGTATGTGTGTGTGTGTGTGTGTGTGTGTGTGTGTGTGTGTGTGTGTGTGTGTGTGTGAGAGAGAGAGAGAAGCATGAGTAAAGAGACGAGTATGAATAGGGACACTGAGACACAGAGAGATGAGTAGAGAAAGAGAGAGAGATGGAGAGAGAGTAGAAAGAGTGAAACTAAGACAGTTGAGTAGAGAAAGGGATGGAGAGAAATTTATAGAAAGAAAGAAAGGGAGAGAGAGAGAGAGAGAGAGAGAGAGAGAGAAAGCCTACTCATTTCCAGCACAACCTAACACAGACAGACCCACCAGCTCATCACTGCACCTGACAGCTTCCAATTATATTTTCATGGCTCTCGAAATGTTCCTTTGGGAAGTGTACATTCTCCCTCTCTCTCCCTCTTTCCCTCTCTCCACATATTGCACACAACACTACCCCGCATCAGCTCAGCCACTCTGCTGCCTGTGTGCCATGACAGTGGGGGGGGGGGGTTATGTCCTTACGATGCCTTCTGCAGTGCCTGGACACCCCTGGTATGGCTGCCACTGAACTAGCTGGGTCATCACCTGGAGACAATGCTAATAGTTTATGGTGCTCTAATAAACAGATAAATAAAACTGTATTGGATTGAAAGAGTGGCGCTGAAGGGGTGAGTGGATGGGCTTGGGTCTCTGGTGTTTGTGGAGACTGAAGGGGTGAGTGGATGGGCTTGGGTCTCTGGTGTTTGTGGAGAGGGAAGGGGTGAGTGGATGGGCTTGGGTCTCTGGTGTTTGTGGAGAGGGAAGGGGTGAGTGGATGGGCTTGGGTCTCTGGTGTTTGTGGAGAGGGAAGGGGTGAGTGGATGGGCTTGGGTCTCTGGTGTTTGTGGAGAGGGAAGGTAGGCCGCTGAGGGAGGAGCTTGTAATTATCTGTGTTTATTTGTCAGTCTGTGTTTTTGTTTGTTTGTTTGTGTTCCGTGCAGACAGATGCTATCCTCTCTCGGCCATAGCTGCCATGGGATTTGCCTTTGTCACAATAGATGCCATCGTCTCAAGTCTCAGCAGAGTGTCAGACTAAACACCATATGTACCAATGTCACGTCTGTTGCATTAAAGCTACGCTCAAAGCTGTCTGCTCATCTCAAACAGAGAGATCTGTCACTTATGAAAACAAACAATTCTCCATTTTACAGTGGATGCTAGATGTTTTGGGGAAGAACGAGTGAAACGGCACTGAAAACGCTGCAGTTTCATGGACGTCAATGACGCAAAGGCTGTGCCCTTGACCACTATGAGAAGGGAAAAAAGCAATTTATTCATGTCTTAACTATCTGGCTCCTAATGTAATATGATCAAAGGCTGCTGTCTTAATTCCCCTTGCCAAAGCCCTGTGCATTAATAGCATGACTAAAGAGAATGTGCCGCTCCACTGTGTGTCAAGGACACAGAGAACCTGCACTTGTTCAAACACATTTGAAGAGGATTAGCTCAGGCTAAACCCGCAATGCTTTTACAGTGACAGAGAGAAGCTACTGTAGCATAGCATCCCTGCATTTTCCCTCCAAAAGATACACTTCTCATGCAAATAGCTGTGCAGTATTAGGGAAGGCTGTGACTATGCTGGCCATGTGAAATGGTTTAATACCCCAATAACAAGTTATAGATGCAAAAATAAAAAATGAACAAAAAAAAATGTAAATCCTTGACATCTTAACTTTCCAGTAGTGGATTAATCTTTGGAAGAAGAGTAAATAACTGTGTCCTGCCGTCATTCAGATACCTGGCTGCAGCACTTCAGCAGATGCCTGAGTTTTTCTCCACATCTCCTGAGCAGCGGCTCACCTCTAATACGTGGTTATTGACAGCCTGGACTGAATTAAGGGGTGTTAGAGGAGGTGGAGATGGGACCGGCCAGCCCTGCGCTTCCATTCGCAGGCTAAATCAATAAGCAGCAGGGCTAAATGTGTTACGAGGTCTGAGCCAAAGATGTGCCGGGGTTCCTCAGTTTGTCGAGTCATGGGGCGTGTGTGTGTGTGTGTGTCTGTGTTTGAGTGTGAGTGTGAGTGTGAGTGTGAGTGTGAGTGTGAGTGTGAGTGTGAGTGTGAGTGTGAGTGTGAGTGTGAGTGTGAGTGTTTGTGTGTGTGTGTGTGTGTGTGTGTGTGTGTGTGTGTGTGTGAGTGTGTGTGTGCCCCCCTGATGACAGTTGTAAAGCTTCACTGATAATGTTTAGACATTAGGGTCTTGCTACCTGCCGTGGGTCTGATGTTCCCTAATGCTACCTCTTTCTGGCATCCTGTTCTTTCTTTAACAACCTGCTGATGCAGCCCAGGACCTGGGAGATGTAGTTCTGAAGGTGGAATAATTAGAGCAGCGTGTTTATAGTGGTGGGTTTATGTGAGGCCCAGGCTGCACAAATAGAACACATTTTCCCCAGTGTGAACTTAATGCTTCAGAAAACCAAGGCAGATAACACATAAAAGAGGTAGACTCTGACATACACACCCACAGACACACACACACACACACACACACACACACACACAGACACAGACACAGACACAGACACAGACACACACACACACACACACACACACACACACACACACACACACACACACACACACACACACACACACACACAATCCTGTCATGGGGAAATGAGTAAGGCAATAAAAAAAAGCAGGGCCTGATGACTCAGAGTGCATCCTGGCAGCAAACACAGAGTGCATCCTCCCGGCAAACATTTGCTTTTCATTGGGGAGTGGGTCAGCACTCAGGGCCAGCGCCTCTGAGAGAGGGCCCTCTTTGAAGACATTAAAGAAGCTGGAGCCCCAGACAGCCGCCTTGCACGGCCTGATGAATAAGGCCCGACACCTCGCAAGGCATTTCTACGCGCAGCGCGTGTCTCAGCCGCGCCCTTAAATGGAGCTGCGGCTGCCGCAGCCTCTCTTTTCAGATGCACTCTGTTTTATGTTGCTTCCATTCAGGAAATGGCGGCCAAATCTGGAGCAGGGACGGAAGTCGCAAAAAGCAAAGCAAATCAAAAGAAAAGAAAAGAAAAGAAAAGAAAAGAAAAGAAAAGAAAAGAAAAGAAAAGAAACAAAACAAAAAAACTCTAAGGTATGTCAGGTCATTAAGGCTATTGAAAAGGTGGCCAATTTTAGACAAACCTTTATACCTTTACACTCTTGTTCACTTTTCACATTTATTACCTCTTACTAGCTCTTATTACATTGTAACTACACCATTTAGTACAATGTAATACCCTAATTATCAGCATGTAACAGCACTGCAATACTCTGTACTTCCCAGCCACTTTGAATAAAAGCGTCTGATAGATGAATAAATGTGCACTGTACAAATGCTCACTATGGGACATAAAGTGTGGCCAAGGCTACTTATAAATTCTCGGATAATCTGTATGTATGTATGCATGCACGTGTGTGCCTGTGTCAATACCTCAGCAGGGTCCCCCGACAGTGACTGATGGCCCGCTAGCAAAAGGGCAGCGTGGGTCAGCTGCGGTGGAGCAGGACTGCCTGGCACTATACCTGGCAGTCAGCGGTGGCATATGCTTAATGTCAAACGCAACACAGGACAGCCGGGGTCATTATCAAGCTCACTCAGCCCAAATGGAGCTCACCAATGGAAGCCTTGGCACAGCTCTAAATCCTTACAACTTGTTTGGGACTGCTGTAAGCTCAGTGATGCTCATTACTGCAACTTATGGTCCTGCTGGTGCTGAGGCCGCCTTCCTTATATGAAGCGAATGACACAATGAGAGAAAAAATCTGAACTTGTGATGCTTCATGCTCCTTGTTATGTTTTGGATAGTAGGTGGGCAGGGGAGAGCAGGTTTTTCTGCCGGTTTGCTGCTGAGGTCTAGTGGGAGCTTGTCAGTGTGCAGGGTGAGCAGTAGATTTGTGTCAGAAAAACAGGATCACACAAGGTGCGACAGGCTAGCACTGCTAAAACACTTCAAATTGCACTATACCAGCTTCAGGACAGGCTAGCACTGAAACACACACTGCCGAAAACATATACAGGTGCACGGTACGTAGGCATGATCTATGTGAGTTAGAGGAGATGTACACTAGGTGGGAGGGAAGCAGGGAGTATTAGCTAGCATAGAAAGAAAGATAGAGAAAATACAAGGAAGGAAAGAAGAAAGAAAGAAAGAAAGACTGCAAGAATGCAGCAAAGAAAGAACGAAGCGAAGTAGTTTCCCTCAAAAGAAAGATCTCCTCCATACTGTGTGATTGCGCTCCTCCAATGCGCAGATTAGTGAAATTAGATGTGGGTAAACATCAGCCATGTTCGGCGCGTGCATAAGTGGCGTGTCGCTGTCAAGAGGAAGCTGGCACCTGAGCAGAGCATGTGATTAAGAGTCCTCTGTGCTCTTATCGGAGGAAGCAGGCACAATCAAAACCCTCCCGTCCAGCTTAGTGGGAGACGAAAAGAAGAAAAACCTGACAACAAAAAAAACTGACGTGATGGGAGGATGAGAAGATTAAAAAAAGATATTTAAAAAAGGAAACAGGGAAAATAAGATAATGACTGGAGAGAGGGGAAAAAAAAGATTGGAGTGCAGTTCTCCCATGGGACATTGTGTACCGTCTTTGACTGGGATGGCGCTTTTGACGTTTTTTATGCTCGGCCCTTTTTTTGGGTTAAGCTCTGTGGATGATTACCAGGCCGTGCTGAGTCAAGTAATTGATTGTGAATGCTTGATTTCCTCCATGTTGTTGCGAAAGGTCACCGCAGAGACAAGACGGCACCGCAGCAGGCTGCACAGCCACAATTCTCTCTGGCGCAAGACAAAAGATTTATGACCTAAACGTCCTCTCACCTGGCATTATCAAACTAAACTCAACGCCACCACGCTCGACTGAACCAAACTCAACTTTGACATAATAATGCATGAGATGGCCTGAGACTTTGAAGGGGAAATTATTATTTGAAGTTGAGACCACGAAAAAAAATCCAGATATAATTTTGCTTAGCCAACAAGTTTCTGGTAATCCTTAGGTAAGGCTTCCGGAATGTCACCAGAATTAACCTGAAGTAGCTGACACAGGCAGACATACATTAACCTTGAGCATCCTGCTCTTTCCCTTACCCCAGCGCATTGATTCGGGGGAAGAGTTGAAGGGTGGGAACTTGTCTCAGGCAATCTTCTGGCTCACCCTAGTCAATAGTGTCCCTGCTGAAGTTATTCAACTGAGGCCGTTCACCGTGCTAAAATAACAAACCCGCCAGCAGCACGTTCCACTCAGGTCGCCGCGGAGACAAATAAACAACATTCACATTCACCAATGGGAAAACTCCCAGATAGCAGTCGAATCAGGAAAAGGATACGACCTGCATCTGTACCAGTGTAGTCGCCTGCTTTGACTTCCTCTGGATATCTTGGGCTGAGAAAAAGATCAAACGCTACTGCCCATAAGCGTCAGCATCAGACACAGACAGGTTGGCTTAAACAAAGAGGGCAACAATGGCGACAAAAACAATCCATATCCTGTGTGCCTGTGTGTCACGCTGCCCACCAGCCATAATAGACTTGATGGATGCTAATGGAAGAGCTGACAAGGACCATAATTACCATAAACAAGAGGAGTGGAAATTGGGCACACAAAGCCTGACAACTTCATTGCAGTGGAAAACGCGGGGCTACATGAGCGCGGTTAAGCGTCTTTTTCAAAAAGGTAAACAAAAGATGCTCTAGGTTTCCCTCCAGAGAGAATGGCGCCGTCACACGCCCACCCCCTTCTCCAAATAATCCCCCTCTCTTCACAACAGGGCTTTCAGTTGTGACTCACACATACTGTTGGTCACAAACAATCCACAGCATTATTGACTCTAATCTCGATGAAACAAAGAAAATGTCTACTTAGATGTCAAATGCTGGAAATACTAAATAAATCAGAATTGCTTCGTTGTCACAGTGCATTTGGCTTAACCAATGATGTCTTAGTCTGTGCACAGTAGAATTGCCAGATCATCCCTTGGTTGAGATGACATGTGTCATTTGACAGTTGTCTTATCCATTCACTGTCAAGCTGTGTCACAGCCCAAATAGAGGCATCTAAGGAGGCAGAGATCGCAGTTGGAATAACGTACTATTTTGAGAACTTGCGGTTGGGAAGGGGCATCCGAGTATGGAGGACATATTTGCACATGAATTAAGCCAACATGTAAGTTTAGCAGTGGTCAAACAACCATTCAAGCCTCTTTGCTAGCAGTTGGCCCTGCAGCAAGTGTGTTTCTTTATCAGTACAGACACTAACACTAAACTCATTTTCATGGCCATCAACAATTCAATGTTTTCAGTTTTTTTCAGCACCAGTCATTGTTTATTCTTCAATACCAACGGTACTCTTACTGGCTGCAATGGACCATCCACTTGTTAGCTCTCATTCATGGCCTGTGGAGCTGTGATCCTCCGGCCCAGCATGCACCAGTGAAGCATATACATTTGATGGGGAGAGAACTGGCTTATCAAAAAGGTCACAGGACTATGCATCTGACTGCCAGTAAAGTAAACTGGCACAACAGTCAGGAGGTCAGTCTGGCTTATTTGGTCTATACCATGTATAAATGCCAACGCCTTCTTTCTGTCAGGTAGGATATTCTCTGAGGAACACACTTAGAGGGTGTCTCCAATAAACTCCCAAAAATCCAGGACTACGTCTTCCGGTTCGTTCTTCAAGTTTGGCGTGCTCTTTAGATTCCATCAATCGTACGTCAGCAGTATGTGTGTTTGATATGACAGAGTGGCCACAGAAGGGAGCTAGAATCACAAGCTACACGCGTGGGGAGTCGTCAGTGACACTTGAGCAGGTCCTTGAAACCGTTCAGGGATCCCGACCAATCAAAGCTGTTAGATTTCTACATGAGGTGGGGCATCTCAAACGATGCACAAAGTCATTCACAATCACATTGCATGAATGATTGAATACGTAACCACAGAAACCACACAGAAGCCTGCAGGAAGGCGCTGTGCTACGCTCTGCTACTGTCACTTTGCTATTCACAGTGTCATCACCTGAGGGGAGAAAGAAAACACCAGGCACATCTCTCACCTCAGTGCCTCGTCTACAGGAGGGGGAGCAAATAATGGTTCTTCACACAGTGTGCCACGTTCACACACAGTGCTGACCCAAGTCATCAGCAGTGTATCATTTCGAAATTACGCCACCAAGTGGTAGGAGCGAGATTCGCAAAAAAACTTTTCTTAAAACAGAAAAGGGAAATTAAGTTGCAGTGAACTTCATTCAGCTTCAGTCAAAAGAAGTGGGGCTATAGGCTGAAGATAGATACAAAAGTAAGCTCTCTCTCTCTCTCACACACACACACACACACACACACACACACACACACACACACACACACACACACAGAAAAAATGATCTCTTTAACAACTGGCTGGCAATGAACCTCCCACCTACGCCTCAGTCTTGGGAGCGTGTAGCTTTGAACTTGTCTGGGGGACCCTTCTTTCCATTTAGAGGAGGCGTGAAACACGACTGCTGAGCATCCAGCCCCCCCTCCACATCCAGAAACCATTAGCACTCCTAGTCCAATCAGAATGAGAGCACTCCTAGTCCAATCAGAATGAGAGCACTCCTAGTCCAATCAGAATGAGAACAGTCATAGTCCAATCAGAATGAGAGCAGTCATAGTCCAATCAGAATGAGAGCAGTCATAGTCCAATCAGAATAAGAGCAGTCTTAGTCCAATCAGAATGAGAGCTGTCATAGTCCAATCAGAATGAGAGCAGTCATAGTCCAATCAGAATAAGAGCAGTCTTAGTCCAATCAGAATGAGAGCAGTCTTAGTCCAATCAGAATGAGAGCAGTCCTAGTCCAATCAGAAAGAGAGCAGTCATAGTCCAATCAGAATGAGAGCACTCCTAATCCAATCAGAATGAGAGCAGTCTTAGTCCAATCAGAATGAGAGCAGTCGTAGTCCAATCAGAATTAGAGCACTCCTAGTCCAATCAGAATGAGAGCACTCCTAGTCCAATCAGAATGAGAGCAATCACTGCATAATGACACTCATGCACGCTCCTCAGGCATCCTTCTGAACAGTGGGTGACCACCCACACACACACACACAGGAAAATCACCTGGCTCACTCTTTCTCACTCCTTTTCTCTCGCTCTTTCCTTCTCTCCCTTTCTTTCTCTCTCGCTCTTTCCTTTTCTCTCTCTCTCCTCTCCTTCTCTCTCTCTGAACCCCCGTTGTCAGTCCCACAGGAACACCAGAGAGAATCTAAGAGACAGCCAACTGACGGTGTGGTCACTTAAACACTTTGGGTTGTTTGTGTGTGTGTGTGCGTGTGTGCGTGCATGCGTGCGTGCGTGCGTGCGTGCGTGCGTGCGTGCGTGCGTGCGTGCCTGCGTGAGTGCGTGTGCACTGCCTGGCTGTGTGTGGCAGTGGCAAAGCTTATGTAGGACAGTAAGGGTGTGACTACACTTTAGGCAGGACTCAAAAACACTTGTCTAGACCAAATACACACTGCTAATAAGCATCCCATACAGCACCATAGACACAGTAAGTGCTTATGCAACAGTGTCACTATAAGTTAAAACAGTCAAGTGAAATCACAAATTACTTTTTTCTCTGTCCGACAGACAAGAGAAGACAAAAGTGTGTGTGTCTTACAGTAATGTGTGATGTCATCCAGCAGACAGAGTGACCTAATTTGACAACACTCTGAAATCATGGGAAGAATCCGCTTCAGGAGGACAGACTGTACTGTAAGTCCCAGACAGTTCTGTACAGATACAGATCAGATCAGTAAAGACAGCAGCAGTCTCCCGGTTTGGCTGTGCCGACACAATGCTGTAACAATGCTGAAATAAGCCAGTGCAGGTGAATTGTAAATGGACAATGATGAAATCAATGGCCAAGAAAGGTAGGCAGGCTGAGACGAAAACTGGTAAAATGGCAACACTGTATTCTCTTAGTCAGTTCTGGGAATACTCAACCCCCCTGACTTAAATGACGGCATCCCTTAATAAAGTTTTCAGCAGGGGTAAAATCTTGCTGAACCAGGGAGAAGCATTGGGAATAGAACGAAGGTTACGTATGTAACCACGGTTCTATGAGTTTCGGATGACCGCCAGAGGCGGTGCTTACAGCACTGGATTTCCATCGCACGTACGTGCAGGTCGAGTGTTAATACCAACAAAGTCACCTGTGACCTGGGTGACGTCGTCAATGTGCGCCAGCACAAAAGGCCGTCCTACCCAGGAAATGCCCTCTTGGCAATCTTCTCGTGCAGATTCCGAGTGACTGCCAAGGTCTGGCGGTCATCCGAAACTCATAGAACCGTGGTTACATACGTAACCTTCGTTCTATTTCGTTTCTCCTGACCGCCAGAGGCGGTGCTTACAGCACTGGATGACTAATACCAACAAAGTCACGAGGAAATCTTACCTTACTCCCGCTGTAAGGAAGTAGGAAGAACAGCTGCTGCCACTGGGTTATGAGGGACCACGTTAACCCTATAAAACCTTGCAAATGTGCAGGTTGATGCCCCTGATGCAGCTGTACAGATATCTGAAAGGGGGACACCTCTTAGGGCCGCCCACGATGTACATACACTCCTAGTTGAGTGACCTCGGACCTGAGGGAACGGGAGGCTACTGCTCCTATAGGCACAAATAATAGCGTCCACAATTCAACGTGATAGACGTTGTTTGGATAAGCTGTGCTTTCTCCTCTGTCCTGAATGACAGAGAAACAGTGAATTAGACTGGCGGAATTCCACAGTCATATCAATATAAGCCCTTGGTGCTCTCCCTGGGCACCACAGGTAGGTGCTCTGTCCCTGCTCATCCTCCTGTGCTGGGGCTCAAAAGCAGCCAGACTGAGGGGCTGGTTTGTGTAGGATGATGAAACCTCTCTGGAAGAAAGGCCGGATTCGGCCACAAGTTACCCCTGTGCTTCCAGGGTTTCAATATAGGCATTCTTGGCTTGGCCTTCGTTTAGCCGATGCCCTGGCCAAGAGAAAAGCGGTCTTCATAGACAGCCATTTCAATCCCACCCTCTCAAGAGGTTCAAATGGGGACTGACAGAGTGCATCTAGGACTATAGGCAAGTCCCAAGAGGGCACTGGGCTTCGCTGAAGCGGCCTTAGTCATTGAGCACCCCTAAGGAAGTGGGTCACTAGCGTATGGGACCCCACTGTGCATGGCCGAGATGGCGGCTGCATATACTTTACTGGTGGAGGCCTCCATCAAAACGAGACTGGAGAAGCGGAGTACCACCGGTACAGGACACTGTGTCGGGTCCTGCTTCTGTGCTTGGCACCACTCACAAGGAAAACAAAAACCTCCACCTGTTAGCGTACAGCGCATTGGTGGAGGGTGCCCGGGAGCTGTGGATGGTCTATACAACCACTGGGTCACATGACCCTAACAATAGCTCCGGCCCTTCAGAGGCCAGACCCAAAGCTGCAGACGAGCTGGTTTCGGGTGCCAGATTCAACCCCCCCCAGCTGTGAGAGGTGGTCCAGCCTCACAGGGAGGCACCACGGCTCCCCGTCTAGTAATCTGTGCAAGATTGGGAACCACACACTTCCCGCCATTTGGGGGATATTAGTAACTCCTTATGGTTCCCTCTGAGGATCCTTCCCAGAGTGGGCAGGATCAGTGGTAGTGGGGGGAAGGCGTACAGCAGCTAATTTTGCCACACATGGGCCAGTGCATCCTGGCCCAAGGGGCTTATAGATTCCCTCCGAGAAAACCAGAGGGGACAGTGCGTCGTCGACTGTGAGGCGAAGAGATCCACCCCTGCCTTGCCCTATCTCTGCCAGGTTGCTTCCACCACTTGTGGATGCAGCCTCCATTTCCCAGGAGGTGGGTACTGCCGGGATAACAAATCCTCGGCCGTGTTTTGAATGCCTGGCAAATGCATTGCCGTGGCAAATGCATTGAGGATACGCCAACAACCACAGCTGTTGGGTCAGCCTCGAGGATTGTCTGAACCTTGTGCTCCCCTGGTGGTCTACCTGGTAGACCACTGATGTGTTGGCTGTTCCTACCAGGACATGCTTTCCTACTGGAAAGAAACTGTTTGAGCGCCAGCAGAACAGCCTGCAGCTCCAATACATTTGTGTTGTTCCTGCTGCCAAGGACTCCAGAGACCTCTGACAGTCCTGCATTGCCATACAGCTCCCCACTCTGCCAGAGAAGCATCGGTGGCCACCACTTCTCTGCGAGAAGGTATGGACCCCAAGGGGACCCCCTGGGTGAGAGATGTCTCTCCTCTCCACGGGCGTAGCTTTGCAAGGCAACTGGAAGTGACTCTGACCAGCTTGTGCCTGTGACAAGTGGGGTGCAAGCCAAGATCGTTCAGCCGAATTTGAAGAGGCCGCAAATGACAGAAGGCCTAAAGGGACCACCGATGAGGCCGCTGTGAGCATCCCCAGCAGTCTCAGATATGATTTGAGGGCCAGAGCCCTGCCTCTCCTGAAATGACTGATGAGCTTGAGGGTGTTGTTGACCCGTTGTTGAGAGGGGGTAGCAACCATCAGCCGTGAGTCTAGCTGGATGCCACTAAAGGCGATCTGCTGACTGGGCAACCGGGAGCTCTCTTCCTGGCTTATTTATTTATTTTTCCTAGCCTGGTAGCATAGGAGATCAGAAATGCTGATCCTCTGAGGGCCTCTCCCCTCGACTGGGAACGTATCAGCCAGTCGTCGAGATAGGGGGAAAATGCGCATCCCCCCTGGCCTGAAGTGGGGGACAGTGCCGCTGCCACACATCTTTACCTTTACCCTTACCTTTAGTCATTTAGCAGACGCTTTTATCCAAAGCGACTTACATATGTGCGACTTACAAGGATGTATACACATTTTACATTTACACTGATGGCACACTGCACATCAGGAGCAATTAGGTGTTCAGTGCCTTGCTCAGGGACACTTCGACAGGGAATCGAACTAGCAACCTTCTGATTACTAAACGACTTCTTTACCTCCTGCGCCACTGCCACTGGTGAAGACCCTTGGTGCCAGCGAGATCCCGAATGAGAGCACACAGAACTGGTCAGCCCTGCCCTCGAAGCAAAACGAAGGAACTGTTTGCCGAGGTGTGATAGGGACGTGAAGGATGCCTCCTTTAGGTCGATGGTTGTAAGCCAATCTCCTTGCTTGATGCCCTGCAGCACATCCGCTGTACGCAGCATGTGGAATATTAAAATCTTGAGATGCGTGTTTAACTGTCTCAAGTCTAGTATAGGCCGAAGGCTACCGTCCTTCTTTGGGATGATAAAATAATGAAATTACATTTTATTTATATAGCGCCATAACAATATGATTGTCTCAAGGCGCTTTACAGAGCCCAGAGCCTGAAAATAAGTGGAGTACAATCCACTGTCTTGTGCTCGCCTGTCTAATGGCTCGATGGCGCCCTTCCCATGGAACCTCGATGGTCGACGTCAGAACCATAAAGGACCTCTGTCTCCCGGGAGCCTCACGGCTCAGACTGGCAAACTGTTGTCTGGCCTGTGTAACCTGTAGGTTGCACTCCACAGCTTGCTGTGCGGCAGGACCAACATCTGTCCTGAAATGACAGGCAGAGACAAAAGGGCTTTCCTGCACGGTTCCAAAAGTGGAGACTGGGCCAACCATACGTCGGGCCTGGGTTAACGAGGCCACAGCCCACCCAGCTCCCTGTCGTGTAGGCAAACGCCTGCAGGGAGGTGTCACTCAGACTCTGCGGTGGAGTCAGCCTCAGAAGTCTGCATTCTCTGAGACAGGGCTAGTACCAGGTGTGACCTTGAATACCCAAACGTGCAATACGCGCTGCTGCGTCGTAGGATTTTACCATGTAGTCGTCTGTCAAACGGCACTGTGGCCGGGGCAGCGAGCATCAGGCCGGAGTGTTTCACCCGGCGTGAGCACCAGGGCAGCAACGGCTGGTTCAATATTGGGCATGCGATCAAGGCCATGGGCAGAGGCATCTTGCCTTCCCTTGGAGCCCTTCAGTGTGGTGTGGCCCGTACCCAGGGAACTGGGATGAGAGTAACAGGGGCCCCACTGAGCCCTGGTGGAGAGAACATCCTCTTTGAGGATTTCAAAAGCTGGCGACAGTATTGGAGGGAGCATCTCCGAAAGAGACCGCAGCCGTTGTAGCTAGAGCACTAGCAGGCTGTGCAGCCGGTTGTTGCAGATTTAGAAGCAGAGTCTTTATCTCTGCGAACTCCAAAGTCAAAGTGCCTACCTTCCGGGCAAGCGGATCAATCTTCCTGCGTTTGCCCCCACCAGAGGTTTCCCGGGAATCAGGCCTCCGGCATTTGCATTGCTTAGGAGACATGGCACTGCATCCCCGTGCCGCTCAAGAGGGGCCCGGCAATCAGCCCCTGTAATGAACATGTTGCAATATCTATACATAGATTTATTTATCTTTTATAGGAGTGATATCTTACCAGCAGCCTTAGCGAATAACGCTAGGCCCTGTTATACAAGATAGTTACTGTCTAAGAGCGAACACACTCCTCTACACAGTCATCTGAAACCAAATAATGAATGCTGAACAACTGAAATTTGCGGGGTGGAGCACCCGCTCAAACTAGGCAGTCTATTATGGACCAAGCCTCAATATTAACCATCTGATCACAGCAAGGATCTCTCTTACGTTACGTAAGGTAGGCTTCCGTTTAAGAGCGGACACGCTCTTAACAGTTACCAACATTAGATGCTTTAGAACTGAAATTACAGGGCGTAGAACACGCCTTCACCAACCATGTTGGGAAAGTTCAGTTCAGTTCAGTTCAGTTCATAGTTCACACATTCTAAAATGAACTAGTTCAGTTCATAGTATATAATTGAAAATCTCGAACTAATTCCACATCCAAAAAAAAATGAACTACCTGTAGTTCAGTTTTCTTTCTTTTTAAAAAAAAAATATGTTGTGAGCTTAAATTGTCTAAATCTCTATCTGTCTGCAATACCGCTCTCGGCCTCTGCGCACTTCGGCGCCCTCACTTGACAGCCACAGACAGTAGAAGAAAGCACACGCAGCGATTGACTGGTTTGGCAATCCTGGATACAGGACTGTAACTGGTGTGTCTTTCGCCTGGAAGTCTCTAGAAATCTGCCTTATTGAACGAAAATGTAAAAAGAGTGAACGTGCAGTTCACAGTATCGTTCATCAGCAGTAATACAGTAGGCTACGTTCAGTTCACGTTTACCAAAATTATGAACGAGTTCATGAACTTTCGCTCAATGAACGCGTTGAGGTACAACACTGGTCACCAATCAGTAGGTAAACGCTTCTAGCGTTAACCCAAGTCGACAGGAGTAAAATCCTGTTCGTTTACTTAATTGAATGCTTATGGCGAGAACACCGCTTGCAACTTTATAACAACAACGGTACAAAACCAAACTATGCGAACCTCCAACTTGCTTAACAAGTGGGTCTAATTATCAGTTGTAAGGCGAGAAACACCTATACTGACTATGCCTCTTAACCCATTACTGCCGTATCCGAGCGTGAACACTACAAACGGCACAATAGTAGAGGAAAACTCTGTTGGATTATCCGCCATTGATTTATGATGCTAATTGCAGTCCTTTGAGGGCGAAAATTCGCAGCTCCAACATACGGTTCTAATTACCACAACGGTACAGAACAATTACTATGCGAGGAACTTCCAACTCGCGCAACAAGTGGGTTTAATTATCAGTTGTAAGGCCAATGTATCTTAAACAATTACCCGAGGGTGAATATTACCCACGGCCCAATATTAATACTTACCTTTTCCGCCTGTGAACATACTCACCCCATATGGCCGTAGCCTGCCGGGTAGCGTTTTAACTGACCAATACTGAGGGCACTGCACCCAGAGAATACCGGCGAGAGCACCGTTCGACTGGGTTCATTTCAACCTGAGCCGTAGTGAGCGAGGCCGCTCTGGCCCAGGCTACATCTCACTTAAGAAAACAAACTTCGAGTAACGCAGTTTCTCGGAGGGTGAAATATCCACTGCCCCGACCATGATAGGTAACGAAACTATCAGCGTCTACCTCGAATGAAAATTTGACCTGCTTTTCGCGAGAAGATGCAAGAGGGCGTTTCCTGGGTAGGACGGCCTTTTGTGCTGGCGCACATTGACGACGTCACCCAGGTCACAGGTGGAAATCCAGTGCTGTAAGCACCGCCTCTGGCGGTCAGGAGAAACGAAATAGAACACCCCAGCGAGGCTCGCATACGGCCGAGGATTTAGGTCTTTATTTAACATGCTTCTGCCTCAACCACTTACTTCTGCCAGAAACAGACTAGCACTGAGATGCTAAAACGCTAAAATGCACTTCGCTGTCAATCAGAAAGGCATTTGTGCACTCAGAGCCAACACACAAAGCCTTCAAAAGCAGCCTCTCTCTGCTGAAGGGCCAAAGGACAGTTCTGGGTCCTCCGCTTTGGCTGAGGGCAGGGTGAAGGGACGGGGGGTGGGACAAAGAGGCTTTTTCTGGGGGCTTAAAGTGATAATGACTGTGTTTACTCACGGGTTGGGGCTGAGTCTGGCGATCGATGGCGGGGAGAATGAGAAGGGTGGGGTCAGTGATGGCACACAAACAAAAATGGGCCGGGTGCATCGCGGCGGAAGGGGATCAATAGTGGCAGTCAATCATATTCATTTGTCTTTATCGACTCCTCTGCGTCCCCCGTCTCCGTCCCCCTGCCTGTATCTCCACGCCTAGCCTGTCTCACACCCCCGTGGCCGTAAACACAGAGAGGCCTTATTACTGGTGTTGATGGTGATGCTTTAGCCGAGGGGAGTGGAAGGATCTCAGGTACAGACTTCCTCTTCTGATAGTAAAGCGTTTAGTTTCACTTTGCTTCACCTTCATGCACAGAGCACAAACTCTGAGAGAGGATCTGTTCCTAACCCCCGTTGTCTCTCTGTGTGTCTGTGGTCTGACTACAGTGCGGCACAACAGTCCCTTCAAGTTCTCTGTCTTTGGGCCAGTCCACAGCGCTGACTCTACCCTCCTCCTCCTCCTCCTCCTCTCATGTTCCCCTCCCCACCTCTGCACTTACGGGTCAGGTCTACCGCGGTCAGCTCTTCAGCACGTCAGATCTCCTAAACTGCAGTAGATTGATGGTTTTACCTTTTGTAAGTCACTTGGGATAAAAGCATCAGCTGAATTACTAGACATAAAATGTAAACTCCTGTGTCAGGTGTTATTGGGAGGTTTTCTCAATAAATGACTGAGAAGTGAACACACTGACTCAGCACAATAGCTCTCATATTTGTACCCATTTGGTAAAGCCAAAGAATAAGACAGTTTGTTCCAAGAGGCTGTGTTTACTCCTCCACATGGTTGTTTATGTCTGTAGTCGCCTGCGTCTTTTCGGTGGAGCAAATGTAACAGGCAGAGGGGATGAAGCACAAGGGAAAGGTCTTTTAACACACACACACACACACAGACACGCACACACACTCTCAACCCCTTTGTTTTGCTCTCCACAACCTCAGTGGCGTTCTCCTCTGCTAGAAGAGCCCTTTCGCGAGGTAAAGGTCATGAAATGGCACTCTTTGTCAGGCGCGCAACAAAATGATGAAAATTATCACAAGCTCTCAGGTTCTAAACCAGGCCTGTCAGACTGGGGGGTGGGGTGAGGCAGTAGTTGCCCTCCACTGAATCCGAGTGTGTTGAACAAAATGGCTGTGCTTTGTATGTTTGTTATTAAACCTTTTGTCGAACAGCAGGCAAAACTCAGGCTCACACCTAAGAACTCTTTGTGTCGTGAGATACAAAGACACACCATTTAATGTGAATAACTTCCTATTCACAAGAAATGCCTGACCTGACACCACACAAACAACACAAACCAACAAAATCAATGAAATAAACAAGAGTAAACAAACCCAATCCGCGCTGGCGCCTGCTTCAAACTCAATATAAATTCCAGCGCATGAACTTCTGGGTGCTCGGACTCCTCTCCTCCTGTTCTGCCCGTGTGTCATCATCCTTTCCTGATATATTCTCTCGCTCTCTTTCTTTCCTACCCACCCTGACAGCCTGCTGAGTTTCACTAATGGGGTCATTTCCTCCAGGGGTGCTGCGGCCTGATCTGGAAATTGGAATGGAGTCAGGTGTGTGTGTGGTGGGAAGCAGAAGTCACCCCTCTCTCTCACCATCATCACCGTCACACTCGCTGTTGTGTGTGTGTCGTCCCATCACCCCCTGCACCCCCCCCCCCTCACCCCGTCATCGTCCACGTCCGCACCCGCACCTCATATCTGGCCGGCACCTGCCGCCGCTCCAGTGTGCTCCGTTCTATTTCCGGGGAAATGAGTCATATCACTATTCCCTTTCCCCGCGCCTTGCATCCCATCGCCACGGAGCTCGTTCGCACTGTCCCCGACCTCACTGATGTCATCAATCAACTCCGTCGCCGTTAGTTACCCACGATCGTTCCCGCCCGTGCGTCGTCAGTGTTGTTTGTTTTCTACGCTGCAGGTGAATAGCGAGTTGGCATTGGCAATTATCGATGAATTAATGAGTCGACGCACTGATGGCTTTGCATTGTTTTCAAACTTAATGGACATGAAGTTTAGATGAAAAAAGATGGATGAAATGCCGAAGCCGGCTGTGAATTGATTATCATATGAAAGGAGAAAAGAATAGCTGCGCTTCAACTGAAGGTACAGAGATACAGAGGAACAGAAGTTCTTGTTAATGCTTCGGGGAACCAGCAACACTAGCAAACCATGCCTGAAACAACAATCAACACCTTTCCTGTGCATTACACTTTTAATCAGCACTAACAGGCAGCTTTATAGACCCCAAACAAACACGTCCGTGAATAATTAGATTGTGCCTCTCGATGAATGCAATCAGAGACTGAGCAAAGAATCATTGCTAATTGAATGCCGCACCCTATTGTGCTTCAACAAGGAGTTAAAGTCAAAAGAATTACATGTGAGAAAAAGCCTGAAATATATAATTAAACCGAGAAAAAGTGATTGACTCACTAATTGAAAGACTAGTGCTTGAAAAATGATCAAACACTGAAGTACTACACAGGGTGTTTTGTGTGCCATGATTAAAAAAAGCCATCTGATTCATTTGAGAGCATAAAGACCAACACATAACTGGTCATGTTACTCATGCACTGAGTTATCTACCCATATCCTGGCTGTATCCTGTGGCACTGACTACCAGACGTGATTCTGGGAGAGGTTCTTGAAATCCTGGAGCCTATTTGGCTCCTTCTCGTCAGTGAAGCCAGTTACAACAAATCAGCACAGAAATCACTGACAATAGATCAAAAGACACTTCCATTTCCACACAGTCAAAGCCAAGCACACAGACCACAGGTGGACAACCAGGCAAGAGCTGACATCTACATCTGGCCTTCACACTGTTCTGATCCAGTTTGGATCAGTCAGATCTTTTCTGTTCTTCCGCCAGCCTCAGGTACCCCACTGAATGAGTGACAATAGTAGAGTAGACACACATATACACACAAACACATAAACACACACACACACAAGCAGACAAACACACACACACACACAAGCAGATAAACACACATACACACACACACACACACATACATACACAAAACGACACACACACACACACAAACATACACACACACACACACAGACCCACACACAAACACACACACACACACACACACACACACACAAAAACACAGACAAACACACACACAGACACACACACAAACAGACACACACACACACACACACACAGACGCACACACAAACAGACACACACACACACACACACACACACACATCTTGTGAATAAGGAAGCCTCCCACCAAGCTGAACTGCACAGAGTAAATGGGATATGAATCATCATTAAACCCGTCAGGCCAGTAAGAGCAGCCATTAGAACAGCAGTGAGTCTGTATGTGTTTGCGCCTGCTCACTCATTCATAGCAAAACTGGGCGCCCATTCAAGCCCCAATTAAACAGGATTACATCACTGAAAACTACTGGAGGAACTATCAGTGTGGAGAGGACAGGGGACTCGAGAGAACGGTGCTATGGAGGGAATATAAAGCACAACCTGATTTACTTTGTCATTCTGCGCCTGGCTTCATTCAGATTCCAGACATGCGAGTCAGGGCCGGTTCTACTGGGAGATAGCAGGGGCAGAGGGAGGGAGGGAGGGCGGTGTCTCATACATCAAGCCACCTGACAGAGAGGAAAGTTCTCTGCGGAACTTTCTAAGAGTGATGGCAAATGAGCTGTTTTTCTTTTGTAGTTCTACACTCTCCTGATCCCGAGGTGCCGCAGCACCTTCACTGGCTCTTCAGTGATGTATTATGAAAAGGTTATCACCTAACAAGAAGTCCACACATACACAGATAATGGACAGGGCTGAGGCAAATCAAATCCCATAACACTAAGTTTCTATTTTCTTTTATATCTAGACATACCGAAGGGCACGACCCTTGTTATACCATGGTTACCATATATATGCACACTTATCCACATACATAAACACTTCATACTTTCCGACCAAAGCACATTTGTTTCCAATACTGCTTTCATCGAACCAAATTGAGTTGAAAATAATGATAACTTGCAGGCTAAATCCCTCTTCACTGACATCCAACGCCACTTTTATGTCTGGTGAAGAGTGACGAAAATGGAAAATCATGCAGCTTTTATTCCTTATGAAATGGACAGGAAATCACCACTTCAGCCACCTAATCACTTTAATTGATCCCAAGGCTCTCCCATTGGCACTGGGAGGCATCACAGGTGTCGCTGCAATAACCCCGCAGTCAGAGCTGTCCTTGTGTCTTTGGCAGAACAACAGTAATTAAATCAGACTGGGACTCCAGGCAGCGTGACGCGGCGAGGAACAGAGCTAGTAATTAACACACACCTCAAACGCTCCCAATATTGATCTGACGGGAAATAAAATCAAGTGATGTTGCGGGCGCTCGCTCCAGATTGTAATCACACATAAAATTACTTATGGATCCGAGTGCACGTAACAGAGATAAAACCGACGACACTCTGTTTACAAAAGCATAACAAATCTATGTGAAATCATAAAGAAAGAATTTTGAAAAACATCAATGGCAGTTGAAATATGAGTTCTGGTAAACCTCATTACAAACTGCCAATACTCCTCCTAGCGCAGACAAAAGAGACCAGAACCACAACACCCAGACACTTTTGCCATTACAGATCACACAGACACACAGAACAACAATGGGGAGAAAAGCTGCTGGCCGAGGCCTGAGACTGATAAAGCTCTGGTTCCCCCGGGACCCTTAAGCAGCTCACAGCACTAGTGTGGTCAAACAGAGAGAGGAGAAGCCGTGAATAAAGTTGCTCAAACAGCAGAATCCACCACTGATCCACAGGTTTTTATTTATGCTGAGGACATTAAGGACTCGTCTCCATTACTTTTTAAAATCATCAATTTCATCTCCAATTCTCAACTCAAGTTTTTTGCGCTCCATAACTGAATCACTCTTCCTGTCCCCATGACCTTTTAAAGTCTATACTCAAGAAAAAACATGCAAACATTAAATCCCATGTCCTGATTTGACAGTTCAGGCAGAAAATGAGGGCTGCATTCTGCTGCAGTAAGCCTGGGGGCCTCACCTGGGGTCCTTCTGGATGCTGTCGATGGAGGGCGACCGGGCCAAGGAGCCCTCGGGCGGCAGGGCGGGGCCCGACTTGCTGTAGGGGGACTCTACGGAGGAGCAGTACTGCAGGGTGCGGTAGGGGTCGCCGTAGTTGGCCGTAGAGGGCCCCGTGGCGTAGTTGGCGCTGCGCGGGTACGTGCCCGTGGCGTTCTGGCTGCCCGTGCGCTGCAAGGGGACGGAGTCAACACCGGGGGAGGGCGGGGCTAGGGCAGGAAAGTAGGGACAGAGCAGAAAGTTCATGACCTGATCGCAGAACTGGTTGACTAGGTCTAGGAGCAGTGGAGAGCATGCAGTGGGTTTAGATGTGGTGAAAAGACAGACACAGACAGACACAGACAGACACACACAGACACACACAGACACACACAGACACACACAGACACACAGACACACACACACACACACACACACACACACACACAGACAGACCAATGCAGGTGCAGATGTGATGATGTTATAATAGATATTGTTCGACACACAGAGGAATACACACAGTGAGAGATCAGCGATCAGTGACACATTGGAGGCCAACACACGAAGAACAGGGGGAAAAAGGAGTGAGAGAGTGAGATAAAAGGGGTAACAGGAGTGAGAGAGAGAAAGAGAGTCAGTCAAAAGCACAGGTCATACACCACAAGGTCACCGTGGGTTAATATTCAGGACCAACTTTGCTGAAATCTGGGGTGAGAGAACATATACACACACATTTCACAGAGTAGAATAACGTCAGAAACAGGCATTAAAAAGAAGAACATGCATCAACTTTTCTGTAGTTGTGTATCTGCAAGTGTTTGTTGGCTTTAGTGGAAGCTGTGCCTATGTGTCTGTGGAGATGTTAGTGCAGATTGATGGAAGTCATTAGGTGAGGATATGACCCCAAAAAGCCACGGAGGGAGAGTCAGGCGATAAGATCACACCCCACTTCTCAGCCCCATCACCCCGCCTTGCATCATTAGGGCCCCAGAAATTGGTCTCCGCTTCTTCTGCTAAACCACCCCAGCCTGTGAGATGCTGTGTGCTGAGGATACCCCGTTTCAGCTAAACGTACGCCGTGGAAGATACACACTAACACAAGGAGACAGTCACTTTGGGGCCAGCAAATAAATCTAGTCCGGGAAAGATCAATAAGGCTACATTTCGGGAGTGTGGACCTTCACCACAGCGCAGCGGTCACCAGCGCATGGGCGCATTTGTCACCACACGCAGACTTTAGGAAGGAGAGGAGGAGAGAGGAGAGCCACTGGGTGTCTCTGCGGTGGAGATGTTTTAGTTTGGCTGGGCAGGGGAGAAAATACACTGCATCCACAGTAGCATCTAATGATAATTAGGAAAGAGGGATAAGATAGATGAGAGGCTTCAGGGCAGAGAGAGAGAGAGAGAAATATATATTTAGGGGGAGAAAGAAAGAGAAAAAAGGGAGAAGATGGAGAGAAAGAGATGAAGAGGGCGAGAGAGAGAAAGATAAGGAAAAAGAGAAAGCGAGAAAGAGGGGACAAAGAGAGATAGATGGAGAGAGAATGAGAGAGTGAAAGAGAGAGAGAGAGAGAGAGAGAGAGAGAGAGAGATAGATGGAGAGAGAGAGAGAGGCTTGAGAGGTTGATGGATGAGGCTCCCTGTAAATATAACTCCACTCCGGAGTGTGAGATAGACTCCCAGTTCACTGGCCTGTCCCTGCAGCTAATGAGTGTACACTAAAAGGGCAGCATACACAATTGCCCTCTTTCAATTACACACAACACAGCATATATAATCCACCACCCTCTTATGCTGAAGACATAACTCCATATCGGACCCAGCTTAGAAAAGACTTCAACTCATTCTGTTTAAAAAGACTCAATTCATATCTTTCTGTTGGTTTGTTTCAGATCAGTTATACGTTGGATACACAATCCCCAACAAAATGGGCTCGCCGTGATGAAAGCAGGGGGGACCTATCAGGACATTATCATGGACACAAGGACACAGGCTTGGACTCTCCGTGCAGAGGACAGGGGGACATATCAGGGCATTATCATGGACACAAGGACACAGGCTTGGCTCAACTGTGTGCTCGACAGATTTTCCCATCTAACAGGGTCAGCCTGTTCACGGCTCCCTAACTGGGAGCGGCAGGAGGACTCTCGGGAGAGCGGCGTTAGCGGTCGGTGTGAGTGTGTGTGTGTGTGTGTGTGTGTGTGTGTGTGTGTGTGTGTGGTGTGTGTCACGGTGCTTCAATGCAGTTAGGACCGGACCACAGGCCCTCTACTCTACTGTACTCTACTCTGACACGGGGACGGTGTCCAGAGGAGATGACATTTTAGTGACCTTCAGTGCCTCCATTAGCTCATGTGATCGTGCGGAGGTCATATGCAGGGTGCAGGGGTCTGCACCTTGCAGGGGTCTGCAGCATGAGAGGGTCTCTAAATATGAAGTCATAAATAAGATACACAACCACAGAGAAATGAATGTGCACACACTGATAGACATGCGCACACACACACACACACACACACACACACACACACACACACACACACACACACACACACACACGCGTGCGCTCGCACACACACGCGCACACGCACATTCAATCACAAACACACATAGGAAAAAAATACACATGGACATAAATGGACACACATACACACATACGAACACTTACAGACATAGAAACATACACACACTTTATATGTCTGCACAGATCATCCTGCGGACCTAACAAGTCATGGATACTGAAGCTGGCCTACAGGTAGTGACAATCAGCAAGTCAATTACCAGCTACATGGCCATATTTTACCCTCAGCCTGGACTGATCTGTGTGATCAAGAGAAATAGGAAAATAAATAGTCCATTACAGATTTGATCAGACTGTGACAAACTATCTATCTCTCAGGTCGTCCCTTTGGTATCTACTGGCTCTAATGCTAGCCCTTCACGGGCGGGAGCAAGGCGCTACTACTTACAGCCAAAGATGCTCATAAACAAGGGGTTAGTTTGTATCAGAGCACTCAATTTTGTCATTTCTCGTGTCATCAAGCAAAAGCACTCCAGTGGCAGTTTCGGTGGGAGGTTGAGTGTAAAGTCGATCTCTCAGCTTATCCACAATAAAGTGAAATCCACACTGAACACCTCCGCTCCGCTAGTAAGCACTGGGGTATAAAGTTACATCCACACTGAACACCTCCGCTAGTAAGCACTGGGGTATTTATTGCGGAAGGACAAAGACTCCACATAAACTGCGCTCGATACACGAGCGGCTCGGGTGTATTGTCCAAACGTAGCGGTGCCCATAATACCCCGACCTCACTATGGAGTAATGTGTGCAAAGAGAACCTGGTGGGGACATTAGATAACTCCGTGTACACAACACTGTAACAGCTGCCTGCTTAACATTTGTGTTGACACATTGATGGATTCTCCTTATTAATTTTCACGCATGACTCCAGCGCCTGATAATGCATGACAGGGCAGCCTGTTCACCACTGACAAGCTGGGTTTATTCTAACTCGCTAATTCTTTAATTAACATCCATTCTAAGCCTTTTTCATTCGTCCGTCCGCTCGCTCGCTCATTTTGCGCCTTCTCCTCTAAAACTGCTGACAGGATCTGTCGACTGTGTGAAGGACACTTTTTGGATAACTAGCCCATTTTCAATTATATCTAACTTAAGGGAAGTTCATTCCCCTCCATTTAATTTTTTAATGTTTCAATTAAATTGCTCAAATGAAGCCATGCTAAGTGTGCGGTCCCAGTGGTCTTAGAGGCTAATATTTAATCGACACTGAAATAAAAAATAGGATTATATTATTAATATTATTATTATTATTACTTTGAATGCAGCGGTAGTATGACAATTTATAAAGAACTGTAGTCATGTCAAGCTTGGAATTTGAACATTATAAGAGGAGAATCCTATTTCTCTTCCTTTTTCTTTCATTCTTTCTTTCTTTCTCTCTCTCTCTCTAAGTCTTCCTCGCCCTCTCTCAGTTGTAATGTTGTGGCATTGAGACCCGACTGAATTTTCTATTTATGCTGATAATGGGATGCTCTTTCAAATGACTTGACCTTTCAGATACAAATCACTGTGTGACAAATTTCCTCTCTGCAAAGGGGAGAGCGGGAAGAGATCGGGCAGGATGTTAGTGGTGTAATACGATCGTAAACAAACAGGTCTTTTTCTCTCTTTCTCTCTCCCTCTCTCTCTCTCTCTCTCTCTCTCTCTCTCACTCACTCACTCACTCACTCTCTCTCTCCCCACCTCCTCTCTCTGTGTCGGTCCATTGCTTTTGACATCGCTTTTCCAGCATGAAATTGCACTTTAGAAAATAAAAGTTAGGTTTATATTCAGCCTTCAACAAAATTAATAAATAAATATTTCCACTTATTTCCAGATTCCTTGGATTCTTCTGATCTACAAGCTGATAGTCAAGGCCGTGGAATAGTCCGAATGAATCACCGTAACTCTTTCTAGTCATTGTCCCAAGGCGTCTTTGAATGTTATCCTGTGGAATCCTGAGGAAGGCATTTCATGTAGTGTGTCTGCTACCACTCCCTGCATCCTTTCTCTCCGCAGATACAGCTGAGAGAGCACTGCAGCCTATTCTCACTGGCACAAACAAACAAGGAAGTGCTGTGGTTTCACACACCCATAATGCATCAAAACCCCTGAGTCTGGCCCTGCTTCGCTTTGCCTCGTCAGCCAACAGCTGCTCCTTCAGATCAGGAGGTGAAAGCCGAAACTCGAGTCTCGTCTCCAGACGTACTTCTATGCTTGGCCACGTTTACCGAACGTGTGGTTAGGTGCCACGCGCGTGTACCGACCGCTCGACAAAACACAGCAAATTCTATTCAAATGACTTTTTTTGAGGGTGGATTACACTCTCCCTCAATGTTTCTCCTTCCAAACCCGAGTTTTTGTGATGTTTCTTGGCCTGGCTCTGTGCTCTCGAGTGGGCCAGGGGATGAAACCGAGCACACACACACACACACACACACACACACACACACACACACACACACACACACACACAAAGTACTCTGCAGCACACTAAGCTGACAGTCACATTCACATTGAATCACATTTACTTCAAACTTGCCAACCTTCACATCTCAGAAAACATTGAGGATTTTATTTTTCCAAACGGGAAGCCTGTGGGAGCTGGGAATTGGAATCGGAAGAGCTAGCCTGACTAGCCTGACTAGCTTTGACATTCATTCACATTCACACTCTCACTCACATGTATTTACCTCCTGATTCATAGCAAATTCATATTTAAATACACATCTAGGTCACTTTTACAAGGCCACACATTCCCATTTACGAATCCCCATGTCCAACACACATCCATCCACATTTACACTCATTCACAATAACCTCTACACTGACATTGACATTGACCTTAACACACTCAGCTTCCTGTTGAGAATTACATCTATTCAGGTCCTAGTCCTGAGATGCAGGGCATGCGCAAACAGCCACGCTTCACATCACAAACCATTTGAGCCCTAACCTGTCTGCGGAACACAAGGGACCTGGGACCAGGACCTCCAGAGCCTCAGGGCAGCATATTTCACGCCATAAAGTCATGGCATATTGATTTAACTTCTGCTCCTGAGAGTGGCCATGTTGGTAAGTGTAAGCGTCCATGCATGTGTGAATGTGTGTGTGTGTGTGTGTGTGTGTGTGTGTGTGTGTGTGTGTGTGTATGTGTGTGTAGCTGACTGTGTAAGTTGTGTGTGTGTGTGATACTTCCTCAGCCTTTGAACACAACTGGCTTATGCATATGTGTGTGTGTTGGTGTGTGTGAGTGTCTGGCTGACTGTGCATGTTGTGTGTGTGACCCTCCCAGCCTTTGAACACAACTGGCTTGTGTGTGTGTGTGTGTGTGTGTGTGTGTGTGTGGCTCCCTCTTTGTACACATTTAATGTGTGTCTCCCCCCAGCCCTTGAAACATAACTGCCTCATAAATATCTGCTCCTTGCTGTGTCTTGTCTCCCAGGTTGCGGTAGCGAGAAACACAAGGTGGCCATTTGCGTGCTTCAATGCGTCGTTAAAGGCCTCTTCTTCTCCCATGACACTTTGGCTCGTACTGTCCCTCAGCGTGAGTTACTCCAGCTATCCATCATACGTGAGAGAGTGGCCCTGCGTGAATGTGCAATTGGACATTCGTCACGCACCAACTGAGAGGGGAGCCGCCTTGGATTCACACCTCATACTAGAGCGCCCCCCCCCCCCCCCCCCCTCCGTGGTGCTCACTTTTGAACTTCACTGATTTCCTACACCACAGGGGCCGAAGGAAGGGTTTAACCTCGGGAGCTCAGAACACAAGACTCAAGTCTTAGTTTAATGGGAAGGGGACGGAGGGCCTTAATGGGTAGTCTGGGTAGTCAAGCAAAAACAGAAGTCGTAACACTTGTCACATATTACGACGTTGGTGCTTGTGTACTTCGGCGCTTGTGTACTTCAGTATTGTGTACTTCAGCGCTTGTGTACTTCAGTCTTGTGTACTTCGGCGCTTGTGTACTTCAGTCTTGTGTACTTCGGCGCTTGTGTACTTCAGTCTTGTGTACTTCAGTCTTGTGTACTTCGGTGCTTGTGTACTTCAGTCTTGTGTAGTGTACGTTTCACACCACAAACCCATTTCCTCCCTCTAGCTGCCCTTCGTGTGTTTGTTGTTTTTCTTCTTGTTTAATGTTTCGGGAGATTAAGCATCGTTTAATGGTCTGTGGCACCCACCAAATGCATGATTGATGTACTGTGCAATACAGCCTGCTTTGGAGCGGAGGCTCTTTTGGCGGGGGGTTTAGCAAGATGCCCTGAGACTGGAACTGACAAAATGAGAGGCTATGTGATCATCTACGCACTGAGAATTAAAGACAGGACTGCGGCGGTCCCCGTTTAACACACGCACCAGAGCCTGGGCATGGCAGTATGCCGGTGCATTCATGCATCCAATGCAAATAGGCAGACGTGTCCTGTTTCTTTAATGAGCTGAAGCGCAGAGGAGACGTGATGCAGACTCGTGCTAGTGTAACGCTAAGTACGCAGTATTTGGCTTATCGCTTATGCCCCATGGTGCAAAATGTTCCCAAACGCTACCAATGGATGCAAGACTTCCGCACACAACTTGGCTAAATGGGTGTCTTTGGTCAGTATAGTGTAGTCAGAGTGCTTTTTCATGTAGAAAAAAAATTGCTTATCCAAATTGCAGTCGAGTGCGTTTTTTGTTACAATTTATGCTAATCTAGAGTTAATGTTAGGCAACACAAGTTTTGTTAGCGACTGCAATATCAGTTTGTATCAGTTGTTCAACACTAACAAGAACTGTCATGTCATATAGTTCACTGTGCTTTTGACTCAAACATAATGAGTTTCATCATAAGTTATACGTCTCTCTACCGCTAACCTCTCCATTTTTGGTGGTTGTTATGGGAAACAACTCTGCTTGTGATCGGTTAGCCGTTAAAAAAAAAACTTGACGTAAGCCGTTTTTAAGTTAAACTTTTTTCAACTGAAAAAGACGCCCCAAGGTGCATATTAAAAAAAAAAAGAAAAATGCTCTGGGCATTTTTTAAGACATGGTCTACTCCATAGGATTATTATGTAAAACAGATGCTGACAGCTTGAAAAAAGACGTTACGTGTGAACACAGCCTTTGAGCTACATGTTTCAAACGATGGCGTAATACAGCTTTTGACCAAAATATAGACATATTTCAGTATATATATATATATCACATTTATATATTTATACACACATTTTATTTTTGGTGTGTCATTTGTATATCATTTTTATTCAACATCCCCACAATCTGATTGGTTTGAAACCTTTCTAGGTCATTCTAGGTTCTAGGTCATCTTATGTTGTTAGTAATGCCTTTCATGTCCCCTGCTCTTCACACAGAATGTGTCTGAGAAGTCCCTTGCCCAGAATATTGTGGAAAATAAATAAATAAAACACGAGACAGAAAAAGCTGAGGGTATTGATCGTGTATTGAGGATCATAACTTCAGAGCTCAATGATTTAACTCTGATAGAGCCTTATAATTAGAAGTTCCCAACTTAACTCCCTTCATTAGTGTATATAGAACCTGATACAAGTATGACAATTTAGTTCCTTAGAGCAACAGTTCCCCTGATGCTCAGCAGACCTTGTATGACTGACAGTCATCCCAGCGGTTCCTTCTTTGTGTCTTAGTTCTGGTTCCCCTCTGAGTGTAGTGGGCTGAAGATGCCTTACAGAGATGGGATGGCATTCTGCATGTCTGCAGTATTTCTGAATAATAAAGGAATCCTTTTGAAATTGAAATCTGTTTGAATAACATAGCCTATGCTGTGGCAACCTGCTCACAACTCAAGCTGTGACACTGTCGGTTCAACGTTTTTAATTATTTGAAGGTAAGTCTTGATTTTTCACACTCTCTGCAGTTCAAATTGATAGAAACGCTGTTTAAAAAGATAAAATGCCCTTCAGCTAATGCTAATGAGTGAGTGTATTATTCATCATAACAAACACCAAAGAAGCCTAGCTCTCTGTACATTTGTCTGTGTGTGTGTGTGTGTGTGTGTGTGTGTGTGTGTGTGTGTGTGTGTGTGTGTGTGTGTGTGTGTGTGTGTGTGTGTGCATATAATATACATCTAATATTTGTTAGATGTACAGAGACAGACAGATAGATAGATTGATAGACAGATAGAGAGAGAGAGAGAGTGTGTGTGTATAAGCTACTGCTTTGCTCATGAAGAATATATAAAGAAATAGCAATCTTTACAGCATACCATTCCTCCAACTGGGAATAGCAAATCTGTTTAAAAACATCATGCAACCTGCAATACTCCTTTTATTTCTGACACATAAAACATGTTTTTACTCTTGTATACAGCACACAGACTGGCGCAGTCCTGTTTTAAAAGTGGCACTTTCAACAGCTAGAGCTGAACACTTAGAGCAAAACTTTCCTTTAGTGCTGAGGTAAAATCAAGGTCTAGTCTGTTTTCCTACTTTGAAGAGGGAGGCATTTAGCGAAGTGTCAGAGCCTATTATTTAGCATATATAACAGATTCTGCAGGAAAAAAAGCAAATTGGTTTAATGGATTTATGCAAAGCAGCTTCTCTTTGGATGTGCCTCATGTCATATTAGCTGGCTTTGATGAAACAGACTCGCAAAACAGCTAAAAAAAAAGAAAAAAAGAGAAAGAAACACAGGGGCTTGGCACTAACTCATTGAAGAGGGGCCAGTGTTTGAATAGGGGATGGATTGCACCCCGTTCCATTCAGTCATTCCTCTAAGACAGCTCTTCCTCTAGGGCTGGGTTAATCTCTCCTTTCATTCCTCAGAAATGATATTTCCCAGCAAATTCCCCTCCGCATATGCCGATGTCCTTGTCCTCCACACACAACAGACTAATTGACTTGATTGAGTTGCAATTTTTCATGGCGTAAAGTCACGAATGCAGAGACAATGCCCATATGGAGAATTATATATAGAGAAGCACATGAGGAGAATTACATGCAATGATGCTGGATTACATCACCAGTGCAACAACTCCTTAGCAAGTCGACCACCATAAGTGCACCCAAAGTACATAAATGTACAGAAATCACAAATGTACATTGTAAATATACATTGTAAATATACAGAAACAGCCTGTGTTAGGAGATGTCTACAGGAAGACAGAATCATAAGTGTTGACATATAAACCACTGCAGTCGTCAAAATTCCTGACTCATGCATGTATGACTTATAGCATATGACTAAATAGCACACAACCAGTGTGTGTAAAATTCTAAATCAAATTGCTGCTTATGAATTGGCAGCAGATTTTGTATACATATCAGCAGACTTACTAACTCATAATAGGTTAGTGTCTTGAACACTGGCATTCATTTTCCACCAGCTGTATAGATCAGGTCTCTCCACAGAGCTTGGTTCCTGGGGTCATGCTAACAACCACCCCTGCTGAGCCAGTGCGTAGCAGGCATCCCTGACTGCAGGGGACGCTAGTCTCTGTGTGAGAAGACATGAACTCCTGGTTCCTTGCCTCCCATCCCTGACTTCTGTTCCTGCTGGTTAATACTCTTCCTGCAGAGTGGGATCAAAAACACTTTCTAGACACAGGCTACTGACCTGCTTCTCGAGTATTTTACCAATCCACTATACCTTGCCTATGGCTATGGTGGGGTGAAGTCTTTTTACAACAGGTTTGTGTTGATATTATGTTCAAAGAAAGTTTACCAATCGACAGGTAGACAGGCAGACAGCATGAAAGACACCCAGAAATAGCGAATGCTATAGAGAGATACAGGGAGATAGAATGAAACTCTGAGAAACAGACAACAATGAGAGAGGAAGGGAGAAAGATTCAACGATTGAGCCACATATCTAGGCCTGTTCTTATCCTCATAATCTCATAACATGGATGAGAGAGAGAGAGAGAGAGAGAGAGAGAGAGAGAAAAGAGAGAGAGAGAGAATAAGCACTCCCCTACGCCCTGCCCTGGCCAATCAACAGTCTTGTTAATGGATAAACAGAAAGCTGGAGAGGTCTTTTTTCATAAACTGCATCTTAGCAACGCCTGAGCAACAACCAAGGCATTAGCTCACCGTCTTTGTTTGCAAGCCAAATGACTAGATTAGCTAGATAAGAACAACACTGGCCACGCAATCACCCGCATCTCCGCAAGTAAGGCGTTCTATGCCCTCTAGACAAAGGAATACACCTCTACGTTTTGAGTAACTCACACAGGCATATTATCCATAGATATCACGTATCAATTTATCCGTCATCTGTCAATTCATCAATTATTTACGCCACTGGCCTCTGAGGTGTTTCTTACATTGACTGCTCCCTAAATTTCCCTCCTCATTACCTGACTGAAGTCTCTCCATTCACGCTGGCTACACGCTAGCCAGGCATATCATAGACTGGACTGACTGGAACTGTAAGTAACACGGTCACTGTGGTAAATCCATTAGCTTTGACCAGTCAGACGAGTTTAAAGGGGGCAGCAGAGCCTCTTTGGTTGACATACAGCCGTCTAATCCCCAAATGGGCTTTGGCTTGGCCTGGCCAGGTCAACAAGTTCCAGGGCACAGATCACACGAGAGAACACTCCAGATTCTGTGCAAGAGCATAAGACCGCACGCAAAAGGCCTCTATGGCAGAGGGCTGTGCCAACTGCCAAGAGGTTCGTGAGTTACATGGAGAGAAGGGGGGGGGGGGGGGGGGGGGCAGGATCCCAGAATGCATTACTACGCTCAGCGAGGGGTCAGAGTCTGTCTCCACCATGATGAAATTTTCAAGTGTGATGAAATTTCACGTCGCTCCCCCACCCGTGAAAAAGACCCTAGCAGGAGGTATGTCGGGGGGGCGGGGGCGGAACTGAGCTGGTGCTCAAAAGCACCTCAGAGAGGTTTGATTTCAGACAATGCTCTCTCCTTCTGGGTGTCAGTGAGCATTCACAGGCTCATTAATACAAAGTGAATTCTGGTGTACACGTTGAGTGGGGACTAAGTGGGGGCTCGGGCTTTCTGCGGGCGATTTGTTCAACGGATTGAATTTGCCCAGGCTGATTGTCTTTGCCCACGCTAAGCTCATGTTTCAGTGCAAATCTAATGGGCAATGCTTTAAGAGGGAGATTTTTTTTTTTTAAAGAATAAAAGAGTTATAGCTTTAATCACCTCAACACGTACCACCATAATGAGAAATATGGAATTGTAATAAGAGAAGGAGCTGAACGTGAAATTTAGCACAATTAATGACACGCCACCTCGGTTAAAAAAAGAAGCCCTACGCAGAGTACGCAGTGAGGCTAAACTCATTGCATGGAGGCCTAACAGTAGCACCGTTTCATGTAATGAAAGACTTCAGTTTAAAACATGAGCTAATCAAGAGTCAATCATAAGTGCCAATTATCCGAATGGTACCACATTTATATCTGAGAAACACCTTAATTAGTTTCAGTCATTCGACCTCCCTTGCCAATGCACACACAATTAATTGGTGACGATGGTGTAAATAAAGTGGCCAAAAAAATAATCAAAAGCAAGAAAAAGAAGGAAAAAAAATATTTCATCGTAGTTCCTACAGTGATGGAAAAAAAACAACTTGAAGAAAGTAATTCCCAAAGGTCGACTGATATTACCAACCCATTAGGTAAAAGCAACAGATCTGAAGAGGACTGGAATGTCAGAGGTCTATTATGAGCGCTGCTTCACAAAGGTCACCGGGACGCAAGAAGCCATGGCGAGAGAGGGAAAATTAAGCCTCCAAGACCGCTACTATAGACGACTATAAAGATCTTATCTGCCCAACTGAAGCAGGTGAGGGAGGATGACATTTCGTCTTGAGGAGTGTTGGGTGAATCCTCAATGCTGCCTTCTCCTCCAGCCCGGTACACTACTAACGGTGTCTATCAATGTGTCAGGAGAAAAAATGAGTTCAGATATAACCCATATGGAAATTGATTCGTTATG
The DNA here is from genome assembly GCF_900700415.2 of Clupea harengus. Taxonomy (NCBI): domain Eukaryota; kingdom Metazoa; phylum Chordata; class Actinopteri; order Clupeiformes; family Clupeidae; genus Clupea; species Clupea harengus. The sequence continues at coordinate 5,913,054 of NC_045168.1, forward strand.
GAAGACTACTGTGTAAACGTATTTGATAGGGCTGATGTATGATATCATTTATATACTGCATTGCAAAAAAAAAATAGCAACACACATTTGTTTTGGGGTGGGGGAAGAACTGGTAACGGTTTAGACTGTGGATCTTTGAACCAGCATTAGATAGTTAATACATGTATTAACATGATTAATGCTTCGGTTCTAAAATACCACAACTCATTTAATTCATGTTAGTTACTGGAACCTACATCTGAAGCATCACATATGATAAGCATATTGAGTGGCAACAGTTATTGCTTTAAAAGGCTGAGATACATTCTGTACTTAACACTTTACATTAAGTGTCGCCAGTACCCGCAGCTATTTGAAAGGCACCTGCTCTGCATCGCAAATAAACCACTTTAAGTAGACCGTTTCTTACAGAGCGACATCCACTTTCTAGTTCAGAGAAGCCACAGATAATCTTCCCAGCAAGTCCACCTAAGCCTCGGTCGCTAGACGCTAATCAAACTCAATCTTTTTTGGGGGCATTAACAGCTCTGAAGACGCAACAAAATTAGCTATTTTGTAAATAATCGTCCTGCTAATAGGCTTTGTGTGCCACAATTTACGTAAAATCAAGATAAGCCAAACGCTCCACTCGTGACGTGAAGCGTGCGGAGGCTCATTCATTATGGCTGATTACTGTCATGTGTCTCGGCGCGTCTCGAAGCGTCTCGGTGCGGTGACGGAGCCTCCACTCAGAGCTAATCCCTTCCTAACGGTAATGAGGTCGTAGCCGTGCGGAGGCCGAGAGGCGGCACAGAGCCGGGTAAACACTCGCCGCCACACACCAGATTTGGGATTCTTTTTGTGTAAAAATCCTGGAGAGGTGTGTGCTGTCTGTCTGTACTCAGTCGTGCATCAAAACAGAGAGACACACACACACACACACACACACACACACACACACACACAAACAGAGCAGTATTTCTGTTCGTCTCCCACAGATACAATGCAGTCAGTATTTCTCTTGCTTGATTTCTCTCTTCAGCTTTGTATCTCTTTCCTACACACATACAAACAAAACTCTTTCTCTCAGACACACACACACACACACACATAGAAACACAGACACATGGTCACATAAAAAACACAGGACTTTCACTTTCTAGTGCACACACACACACACAATAAAAAGAAAAACAAGACAAAGTTTGCCCCTCTCTTCGCCGACACACACGCATGCATGCACACACACACACACACACAGTCCCTCAGCTCACCGGTGTTGGTGCGGTATGTTCCGGTGTGCCCAGGGGGAGTGGCTCCCCCTGACTCTGGCTGAGGCTCCTCATTGGCCCCTTCTGGTAGACGCGGTCCTCGTAGATGGGGTCGATGTGGTGCTCCGGGGACTGCAGGGGTCGAAGGTCAGGGCCCAGGTGGCTATGCTGACTGCTGTAGGAGCCCCTAGAGCCTGTGAGAGTGAGTGCACAGTGAAGTCAGGGAGTCAGAAGTCAGGTTTACATTTGAAGTCATGGAAAAGAGCAACGCAAAACTACATTTAGTCTCATACAAACGTAGCACAGCTGTGTTCAAATTGGACTAGTTGCCAAGAGAACTCAAGAAATAGCATTCTTATGATTCAGTTGACAATAGGACTCCTGAAGAGCCAATGACCAGAGCCTTATAAAGGTCTGGACTCATAAAACCGTATTGACTGTACAGATAGAATCAGGTTTACAATTGAACACAGAACAAAGTCAGACTTGTGTTTACATTTGGACTCTAAGACAGATCCTCATTGATAAGTTCAGGGTCATGGCTGCACATGAAGGCAAAGGTCTGTGTGCGGGTAGATCCTGACTTTCAGAAACAAGACCAGAGTTGAGTACGTCAGACCTGGTAGACCGTGATATCCCCGAAGAACCTTTTTAGAGACAGTGAACATTCTCCTACACTCGTGGAAAGGTTCTGCTGGTCACACACAGGTCATCTGTGGTTCAAATGTCAAAGGTTAGCAAGTAACATTAACAATGGAATGTGCCATCAGCTCCTGTAGCAGACAAGCTTCTTTCTAAACATATTGGGTATCTGACGTCACAAACTTCATTTATGTTTCAGGTGGAGCATACTTATGGCCCACTGCCTGAAGCTGATGGGCATGTGAAGCATACTTATGGCCCACTGCCTGAAGCTGATGGGCATATGAAGCATACTTATGGCCCACTGCCTGAAGCTGATGGGCATATGAAGCATACTTATGGCCCATAGTCTGAAGCTGATGGGCATGTTTCAGGTGGAGCATACGTATGGCCCACAGTCTGAAGCTGATGGGCATATGAAGGGGAAAAAAACTCAAAAAGCAACGATCACAACCAGGAATAAAGGGGAGAAAAATGAAGGAGCAGTCGATATGTCCTTTCACTCCCGATGAAGTGAGCGCTGTAAGCAGTCTCAAGAGGCCAGCCGTGGGTAGCTTACAGCTCCGGCCAGCAGCAGTTTCTCCTTTTGAAGTTCCCGTGCAGGGAACGTAAAGGGAATAGTAACATCACACACACACAGTGTGATCCATTCATCAGTCAACCAACCCGCACCCTCCGCCTTAACACACACACATCTGAATGGGCAACCCCTGCCCCAAACCCCCACAGGCACCAACAGAAGCCACCATTAGGGCTTAAAAAAAAGTGAAAAAGAGATATGAAATAAAACCCTCAAGTACACACCTCTTCTACAAGCACACACCGTCTTATACAACAAATATCTCCTCAAATCATAAAAAGGAGGGAAGAAGAGAGAGAAAAAAAGAGTGTGCTGAGATTGATGATTGTAGTGCATGAATGAAATAGGAGGGCTTGAGACAGGAGCTTGCTCTAGCTCACGTAGCCTCATTCCGCCACAGATCAGCCTCATCCCTCTCACTCTCGCTTCTTGCTGTTGTGGGATGCTGTTCTCTGCCTTCGATGTAATTCCGTTGAATTTACAGACAATGAGAACCTGCAGTTTCTGTCGCCGTCCCTGTAATCACCTTATCGGAGGGAGCCAGACGGCCTGAACGCCTCTAGTCCTGGCCCCAGTCCTTTGTTGCGGGGAGGAGATCTTGGGGGATAAGCCTAAACGCAAGCAAAGCCAATAGAAGGTTAAACTCCGCCTCGGCCTGCCTGTCCATCAGAGTCACAGAGGGGAGTCCTGTCCAGTTCTCCAGGCTTTTTTTCTTCTTGTCTTTTTTTTTATTTCTTTATCACACAGGATCTGTCTTACAGTCCTCCCTATGCTGCAAGGGAAATGCCATGAAAGAAACAAATAAGGCATACTATGATACTCTGGTCTAAGACAGATACTTTTCTTTGTAGTTTCTGTGTAGTTTTCTGTAGCTACAGGGACAACTGAACACCACAGGAGTCGAAGGACTTTTTTACAGCCAATTTGTGAGCTAAGCACTTTCTCAGCCCAGAGCAGATTGGTCCCGACAGGTCCTCCTACACCTGTGCAGTACACCTGTGCATTCCTAAACAGCCTCTACCCTTAAGGCCGGGCTCTTCGCTCTCTCTCTCTTCTCTTCTCTCTCGCACAGCTGCCGAAGTCTAACTTCCCTCCCCTCCAAAAAAAAAAAGATCCTTCTCAGTGATGAAACATCGAGCCCAAAACAGAAAGAAACATCCCTGCTGAGGTAAGTGGAAAAAAGGAAGACAGTTTACCCAGCGCTACCCCCCACCCCCACCCCCCCACACACACCCCCAATCACCACACAGACAAGCCTTCTCCCTTTCATCTGGAAACTCTTTCATAACACCCTCTAGCCCCACAAAGACGAATTTAGCTGCACTCAAACATAAAGAGGTGGCAGAGAAGAGAGAGAGAGAGAGAGAGAGAGAGAGAAAGAGAGGGAGAGGGAGAAGGAGGGAGAGGGAGAGGGAGAGGGAGAGGGAGAGAGAAGCACTTGTTTTGCCATCACCACCTAAGCTGTCACTTGAGGTTGTGACATTAGCATAAGTCAGGAGTCTTGCTGTTTCTGCTCACACAGTTTCTGGTCTGAGAGAACCGCTACAATGGCTAGTCAAAAACACGACAGCATACATCAGTGCCTTCACATTCAAATGCATGCCATGGGCCATACGCTGCTATTTAATTATGAAGGAAAATAGTGTTCTATGCTGATATGTCTGCACTGCATTCACTCACCTATGCAAAATGAATGTGATATTAGCCATCTCTAGGTATCTTGTGTGAGCAGGCATCTTGCTCGTAGACAGTCTCATACTCGGAAAACTCTACTACTATCATCACCATGACGCCTCCCATGCTAGGCTTTGTTGCGACTGCATGACCTCCGACTTCAAAAGCAGCTCAGTCTGGAGAGGATCTGGCAACTTGATGAGATCCAGATCAGATCAGAACCCAACCACTGTACGACAGAACACTCTGCGATACACCATTCTCATATTCAGTCCATGGCTCGTGTCAGCAGTGGGTGTGAACGGCCAGTCTGTGAGTCCAGATCCTGCCGGCCGCACAGGTCTCTCTCTGTCTCTCCGTTAGTAACTTTGTATGACGACCTCCTCCCTCCCGCACACTTGAGTATCCTTGCGGCCCAACGACACACACATCGCTTGGCTCTCATTGCAGTCGAAGGCCCCCAAACACTACATCATCAAAGACAGGAAGACCTAATGCAGCAACCCCCCCCCCCCCCCCCCCCACTCCCCAGAAACAATGGGCTGGCTCAGTACACCTTCCTCTGCTGTAATTGCCTTTAGCCATGATCACCCTTGGATCTGATTCATGAACCAAAGCTGGAAACAACCTCCATCCCTACCCAGCCCCCCCCACTTGCCTCCCACCCTACACCGCCCCACCGCCCAATCCCCTTCCCTCGCCCGGTGCTCAAGGCTGGCTGACAGCACAAACTGGGGTCTCTGCCAGCTTCAGGCGCACGTGCTGCTGTCGCTGTAAGACACAGTAGCAAAGGTGTAGGTCTGCTGCGTGTGCTTTCTAAAAGATCCACGTGACGAACAGGAAGAGGTCGGTAGAGCCAGAGCTGAGAAAGGATCTGAGTGGGGAGGACTGCCTTTGCCTTTTTTTGTCTCCCTTGTCACTCCGTACTTCTGACAGGCTGACAGAGTGTGTAGTAAGTTTAGCATCAAATAGATTCTTGACATGTAATGATTTCTCTCCGATTGCAGTTCAAATGGTCAAATGGGAGAACTGTAAGCTCAGGCAAAGGTTTTGCCACCAGGACGACTCATTCTGTATCCTACATCGCTCACTCATTAGTCCACCAGGAAGACTCATTCTGTATCCAACATCACTCATTGGTCCAGCCCGAAACAGCATGAGGCTATGCATCTTTAAACAGGCCCATCTTACAGTTTTTCTGTTTTTAGAAATGTCCAGGGGTTAGCTAATAACTCCTCAACTACACTTCAAAACCTAAATGTGGATGTTGCCTACACAAAAAAGACTTTCTCTCTCATCATTGCATATATCTAAGCATCTAATCTAATCAAGACTCAGCTTTTGCTAACTTCAGATAGCTGATGTCTACCCCTTTGCCACCACCCCCACAGCTGGTCTCTGACCTGATGTTCATGGGTTGGCTAGTAGTCCTGGTCATCCCCAGGAGCTGATAGTAGCCTATGACCAACCTCCAGAGCACCAACTGTGTACAGGGCTTTCTGTGAAGCGTATTCCCGTTTCACTGTGTATTTCTTGGATTCAATCAGCTAAATTAATTATGTTCTTCCGAGTTTATTCGGTTCCTCTTGTGTGACAACACAAACAATGACTCAGAACCGATAGCTCTGCTTGTCTATGCTGGGAATATTTTAATTATTTTCCTCTTTAACATTCAGTATCAGCAGGGAAATACACCCTTTGACATCAGACCTGATGTATATCTATGATTATTTAGATTAGTAGGAGTACAGTAGGGAAAAAGAGATTAAATTCCTTTTATAAAAAGGCATGGCTAATTAAAAACTACCTCAAACTCCACCCTCCCGCCCCCAACCCAGCTCCCCCTACCAGTCTGAATCTCACCAAACACATTGCTATTCTGGACGTGTTTGATGTCTTGCTGAGCATTGTGGAGACAGTGGAGTCCTCATATCAAAGTGCTGCACTCGTTCAAAGGATGAGATCTTGTCTCAGGACTGTACTGGGTGCATGCCAGGAGGTACTGGCCTCCCCAGGCGTACAGTAAAGTTGGGCAAATTAAAAGCAACATGAAATAAAGAAAATATGCACTAAAAAAAAAAGCAGCACACGTCCCAAGTTGCTTCTGTCTTTTTCTTACATCCTGCTCTGCACAAAAAAACTACAAAATGTGCTCAACATTATGCAACATACAGTATAACCGTAATGTACTTATTTACCAAATGCCTCCTGGGTATTTACCTAGTTCAAATAAAAAGCCATTGATGTTTCTACTTTGATGTTTGTCAGTAGCATCCAGCGTCAGGTGCTATCAAACTTAAACTCCAGGCAAACATGTAGATCTGAAGGGGGACAGATTTAGCAAACTACTGAAGCATGTCTGCAGCTTGTCCATGATAACAACACTGAGCATCTACAGTTGGTGATTAGGTAAGCACTTCCATGCATCTTGGCTACCGTCACTGGCAGCTGACTCTGGACTGGATTTGGAATGGCCTGCTGTTAACGTAAGACAACTCCACTGAACACTTTATCCTCATTGTCTGTCTTCTTCATGTGCCATTCATGCTGAACACACGAGTTCTGAAATATATCTTACAGCAGGGGGAAAAGAATGTGGGTCAACTAGAGTCAGCATTTCCAGCATTTTGGCAAACTGCACAACCAAACATTAACTAGTCTAGCCTCGTCTGAATCCTCCAAGTAACAGTCTAATTTCATAGGGCAACAAGCCCAGCGAACGGGCTTCGCACCTCAGCAGCTGTGCAGTGGGAATAGGTGGGGAAACCTACATTTGCTAATGTCATTAACACAAATCAGGCATCAATCATAAATGCAGTCAATCATAAATGGGTTGAGTAATTAGTGGATGTGGCAATGAAGTAATTCTTTATCAGCCAATCACAATGCTTCCACCATACCTTATTAATGGTCACACAGAGCTCAATAATTGCTTTACAATAGGGCAGACAAAAAAGGCACAGTTTACATCAGCGGAGGTCTGCCCAACATGAATCATTGAGAAGGTTAAATAGAAAAGGTGATGCTCTGTGCTTGGACACACTCCAGCATTGCGCTGACCTACCCATGTTTGCCCTTAGAATCCTGTTCATGTTATGAAATTAGCTAATTGATTTGACCAAGTTATTAAATTAGCTTTAGGTCATTAGCAGCGGACGCTGTGGGTTGCCAGCCGCATTGCCCATCAATGAAATTAGAGCCCTATGTCTCAACGTATCTGTTAAGAGCCACTGACGGCATTGGTGGAGAGAAGTGATTCAAAATCCATGGCAGTCCTATGTCCTATGTGACACTTTGCCAGGTGGTGAAGCAGCCATACTGACCAAAAAACACTGAAACTGCAGATTAGGTTGAAAAGAGGTTGAGACTCGATAGGATCTGGTCATGACCTGGTGTGGACCTGGATAAGACCTGTGCCGTATCAAAAGCCTGTGATATCTGTGCTGCTCACCGGCGAGACTGCCAGGCCTCTGAAGCGTGGCGGCGCGGAGCTCCTGGGAGAACTTGTACTCCTCCAAGGAATGCAGGGAGCGCTTGGTGGGAGAGAGCGTGGCGTAGTTCCCCACGCCCGAGCTGATCTGGTGGATGGGCGAGGACGAGGGCCCCCCCCCACCGCCGCCTAGTCCTCCCACGCTGTTGGGCGGCGAGGCCACGCGCAGCGGCGAGGGCGACGAGTGGAGGTGCGATGAGCCCGCGTTGATGGGCGAGCTGGAGCTGTAAGACTTGGCCAGCCGTGCCGGCGACTGCTTGGGCGAGGAGGAAGGCGGGGCGCGCTGGATGGTGGCGTAGCTGGGGGCGTCGGACCCAGAGCCGTGGCGCTGCTGCAGCTGGAGCTTGCTGGGGGAGCCCAGGGTCTGCATGGAGAGCGGGGAGCTCACGCGCTGCGCAGGCAGGGTGCTGCTGGAGTAGTACAGGCCCACTGAAGGCTGCTGGGTCTCCGGCAGGTGGAACGCGCTGCCATGGCTCTGAGACAGCGGCTGGGCTGAATCGCCGCCACCGGTGGCAAGCTGGGCGGCACGGCTGGAGGTGACCTTTGACCAACACACACACACAAAGAGACACACACACACAAAGACAGAAAACATATACACTTAGTCAACGTAGAGTTACAGTGGCATTGCAACAACGATCCCTGTGGCAATGGATATGGCCAGTGCCAGGCTAACACACCACTAAAGAATGCAGCTTTGCACCTCAGTATACCTTTACACTTGAAGGAGCATACTTTAGCCTTTAAGGAGCATACTTTAGGCTTTAAGGAGCACACCTTAGCATTGAAGGAGCATACCTTACGTTTTTAGGAAAAGACGTAAGCCTTTAGTGCTTATTCAATATGTACTATCATTGTTCACCCAAGTGAACTGACAGAGCAAAACAAATACAGCTCTATTTTTCACAAACATTGTTGAATAATAGTTGAATAATAGATTTGATTGTTTCCATGAAAACACATCACAATAGCATTTTAAGTCTTGCCCTGCGTGAACTGACAACATTAAACCCAGAACAACTGCGGCATGAAACACTTTTCTGTCACTCCTCATAAATTACAGTGCACAATGCACAGTGTATCTGATACACAGGAAACCATATGCTGTAATTCCTCATGGGATCACACCTTCTGTTTGGGGCGAGAGTACGGCTTTTTCCAGAGGGCATCGGAGCAGGCTTGTCTCCTGGCTGCCTTCCAGCAGTTTAGCTGCGCTGTTTTGTATTGAAATTAAATAAATATCTCTTTCTCCTGTCAGGTTTTTTTTTGTAATCACCGGAACGATGCTCGCTGATTACAATAAAGAGTTGGTTCCACTATTACTCATTTGCACAGCCCATGAAACCTGATTAATCTTATTCCAAATGGATTAAGTTATTTTTAAAACCCCTTTTTTCCTGCATTCATTATGCTATGTCTATGCAGAGTCTCGAGCAAAATGTCTTTCTGTGATTTGTACGCATGACTGTCTCAGAAGGTTTTTTTTTCTCTCTCTTTTTTCAGGAATGCATAATGTTCCCTAAATATTTGCCTCTGCTTTGGTGACATCATGGTTGGTTAGCGAGGACGCTGAAATCAGTGCTGACAAGAGACCAAGGGCTGGGTGGCCTGACCAAGAGAACAAGGGCTGGGTGTGTGTATGTTTGTGTGTGTGTGTGTGTGTGTGCATGTGTGTGTGCGTGTGTGTGTGTGTGTGCGCGTGTGTGTGCGTGTGTGTGTGTGTGTGTGTGTGTGCGTGTGTGTGTATGTGTGTGTGTGTTTGTGTATGTGTGTGTGCGTGTGTGTGTCTGGATGAGTATTAGGGCTGACTGCAGGGTGAGAGCAGACAAATTGAAAGATCCAAATGCGCTGCGACATCCAGTTAAACATTTTACTATTCGTTCTTCCAGTGTTTCCCTCGAGTTAAATTGACACAAATAAGTACATCGTGACGCATTCTGAATAACCTAATTTTTATTTAAAAAACATGCGTGAGAGGGCTGAGTAAATAACAAACACTGCTTTTGTCTTCCAGGTTTGTCTTCCCCAAGCCTTTGGGGTTTGTTCCTGAGAAAAACTCGAGGAGGACTGGTCAGTGGTATAGTCTGTGAGAGAACTCCAGGAGGACTGGTCAGTAGTATAGTGTGTGAGAGAACTCCAGGAGGACTGGTCAGTGGTATTGTGTCAAACATGCATGTCTTCCTTCCACTCGTCAGTCTCGCAGCAGAAAGACACTATTGTTTGGCAGTTTTGTGTGATTTATATTGCAGCGCTGCGGTGTGCATGGCTCTGCACAGTGGATTCTACTGCTGGCTTCATGTTCAAAAACTCTCTCTCTCTCTCTCTCTCTTTCACTGAAACAGGGTAGTCTTTTCCCCCCTTCAGCAGGTCCACGGACACATCTATGGGAAGGAAACTGTTGCATGTGCCAGTTGTGGATGAATTATTTAGGGAACAAGCCGGGTTTGCGCCGTTATAAATATCTTCTGCATAAGAGCACCTATCTGATACGCAAGCGTTATATAAACCCATCCAGAAGTAGCCCTACCCGGCCTCTTCTGAACACAGCGCACAGAATTGCCCTGACAGCAAGAAACATAACTCCAGCATGCCAAGCATCGCCCCATCTCCAGCCAGCCCCAGCCCCAGCAAGGGCCAGCCAGGGCCATCCTGGCGCAGAGACGCGGAGAGGAAGCGAGAGGGAAGGAATCAATGGAGATGTAGTAGACTGGGCCTTTAGTATTGAACTAGATTCAACTGAATTAGAAGGGAAAAACATCAGAGGGAAAATCTCCCTTTCTCTTTCTCTCTCTCTCTCTCCCTCTATCTCTCTGAAAAAAAGAAAAACAGCGCCAGAGAGAAAGTTTCACTCTCCCCTTTATTTCTCTGCCATGCTCCCTGTCTCCGGGTCTCTCCCTCCCCCCCTCCCTCTCTCTGAAGAGGCAGCATGAGAGGCAAACTCTCTGGCTCTTTGGCTCTCTGGCTCCCATCTCCATCTCTGCCTATCCCTTTGCTGTGTCTTTGTCTGTCTGTATTAATGCAGAAATCCCATCCCTGCAGAGGGAAATGAATGTCCTGGTTCAGCTTGACTTGCACTCCAGCGAGATGAAGAGCACTGGGACTACAGGGAATGTGTCATTATGAAGCTGTTGCTCCTGTGCTCCTTTGTGGCCGTGTGTGTGTGTGTGTGTGTGTGTGTGTGTGTGTTTGTGTTCATCCCGACACCAACTTTCACAAGCGTTGCTTCAAACAAATTGCTTCCTATCCCCCGTCATTCACAGCAACAAAAATAGCTCTGCAAATGTCGCTAACCATATTAATTAGCACCAAAAGATGATAAAATACAAACACACACACTGACACACACACACACACACACACACACACACACACACACACACACACACACACACACACACACACATCCACACATTTAATATACATTATTTGATTCTGTATTACAAGTCAAGTTTCAGCTTGCAGAGTGAAATGCATGCCCTGCAAAGAGGAACAGTATCTGGTGGCGAAGGGTTGTAGCTAGTAGCAGGTGCTCTCCAGCTCGTGTGAAAAAAATAAACTTTGTGTGAAGAGGGGGGGAAATGAGCGTCTCCTGGAGGGAGATGAATAATTAAAAATGGCCCCATGTGGGATATCCTCTAATAAGCCTTAGCCCTAAGAGTGTCAGAGTCTGAGGGGAAACCAACAGGCCTGCGCCACAGAGTGTAAATCCCAGATTCAATTAAACAACAACACGTAGCAATCCCCCATGGACACCCTCACCTGCTAGCACACTTCACCTGCAAACCGCACATGTGCATCACACGTATGCCGTGGGTTAACAAGCCCACAGAGAAACCTCTGTTGAATCTAAATTGGTTTCTAAAAAGTTAACCTCGGGACATCAGGTTTTTATTTTTTTTGGGCTTTGCTCCAGAAGAGATGGGCTGTTTCCAATCGAGATTATTGAGAGGTGCTCTAGTTTTGTTCCCAGAGGTGGGAGTGGAGCGCGCGCATCCAACGCGTTCCCACCTGGGTTTGCTGAAGCAGTGCAGCAGAGAGAGGAGAGCAGGAGGACGAGGAGGGGAGGATGGAGAGAGAGAGAGAGAGAGAGAGAGAGAGGGAGGGGTGAGTGAGCATAGTATAGAGGGGAGAAGAGAGAGGAGATCAGAGAGGAGGATATCAGAGGAGAAGAAAGAAGGCAATGTGTGGAGAGGATCGTGGGGGAGCGAGAAGAGGAGGAGAGGAAAGGAGAGGAGAGAAGCTCAGCAGCTTACCTGGTTGTAGCTGTGAACAGCTCCTCCAACCTGCCCGCTACGAGATGAGGGAGCCTGCTGCTGCTGTGCTGGAGTTGGTCCTGATGCTGAGGCAGCTGCTGCCGCCGAGGTGTCGCTCAGAGCGAGGGTCTGGTTACTATGGTAGCCTGCGGAGTAGTGGAGCGCGGAGTCCGGAGCAGCGTTGAGCTGGAGTGAGCTCTGGGAGAGGAGGCTCGGTCCTGCGTCTGAAAGCAATTTGGAGCAGGCAGGAAAGCAGCCCTCAGTCAAGCAGAAAAGGCATACATAATTTATCAGGAGGGGAGGGGAGAGAGGAGGGTAGAGATGAGGAGTGGAAGAGAGAGAGAGAAAGCAAGAGAGAGAGAGAGAGACAATGAGGGAAAGGAAGAGCGGGTTTAACAAGGAGAGAGAGAATGAGAGAGAGGGAGAGAGGGACTGAAGGCTTGAGAGAGATGTAGAGAGACAGAGATGTTTGAGTAAGATAGAGAGCGAGAGAGAGAGAGAGAGAGAGAGAGAGAGAGAGAGAGAGAGAGGTGGGGGTTTGCGGGAGGGAGTAACAGAGAAGACTCACACAGCTAGTGAGAGAGAGAAAGAAGCAGAGGTGTGTGTGTGTGTGACAGCAAGAGAGAGAATCAGAGGTGTGTGTGTGTGTGTGAGAGAGAGAGAGCAAGAGAGAGAAGCAGAGGTGCGAGTGTGTGTGACAGAGAGCAAGAGGCAGAAGCAGAGGTGTGTGTGTGTGTGTGTGAGAGAGCAAGAGAGAGAGAGAGGAGATGCACGCAGCGGAGGAGTTAGTGAACACACACACGCTATGAGCTGTCAAAAGGAGGCCAGCCAGGAGGCTAATCAGGGTCGTCTCATTTAGCCGCCTCGGGAGGCCGAGTGGTGTTCCGGCGCATCCCGCCAGCCCCCGGAGATTGCATCAGCACTCTCGGAATTTGTCAGGAGCCGCGTCAAAATGGATGTAGCTTTCACAGGGAACATGTTTGGACTATCAGTCTCAATCAGCCAGAGAGGCCTCGCCCTGTGAAGCACTATGAAAGTAATGATCGCCTTTTTTTTTCCTCCATCTTTCACCTCATAATGCCCTATCCCTCCCCTGTCCTTAAAAAAAAAGACATGAAAAGAAAAAAGCGAATGAAGATGAGGCTTGTTGTCACGTTTTGGGAAATGGGATTTCCAGGGAACAAAAGTACGCTTGAAGTCTCCCACTGTGAACAAGTCCCAGGCTTCAGAGGCGCAGAGACAAGCAGGAGATCAAACACAAGAAACACTTGTGTCATCAAACTTAGTGTCCTGCTAACGCCTGAGATGCTGCGGCTGACAAAACTAATCAGAGAACGCATATGGAAAAGGTTTTATAAAAACATAGCCATCACACTTGTCATGACTAATTATTGCATGATAAATCTGTGGTTAAGAACTTGCATATAGCCTACATTCCATACTAAACTGGCATAATGCCCTTCAACATGCAAGGTAGGTCATATATAAAACATACAGCTGGCAGATGTTTGCCACAGCGGAGCGTGAGATGTGATCGTGTGGTACTGGGAAGATCAGCATCACCATTGCAGAGACAACACACACTGAGAGGCATCACCAGGATGGGTGTGTTTGTGTGTGTGTGTGTGTGTGTGTGTAAAAACATGTGTGTGTATGTGTGCACATGCCTGTGTGTGCATGTTTGTGTGTGTGTGTGTGTGTGTGTGTGTGTGTAAACACATGTGCGTGTGTGTGTGGGTTTGTGTGAATGTGAATGTGTGAGTGAGTTTGTGTGAATGTGAATGTATGTGTGTGTGTGTGTGTTTGTGTGAATGTGAGTGTGTGAGTGAGTATGTGTGTGAGAGGTATTCCCGTTGCCTCTCTTCACACACATAATTAAATCACTTTCACATCAGCAACAGAATCTGTGTCTGCATAATTTACTCTAAGACACCAATGATGGCCTGGAATGCAGTAGAAAATAGGAAAAGAAATGATCCAGATCCTTTATGTCTCTCTGTGTCTGTATTCACAATAACACACCGCCACTAATTCATAAAATGTTTCTGAAGCAGTACAATTAGCTATGCAACATGCTACTCTCCAACCAATATGAAATTAAATAACAAAAATGACAGTCTTTTCTTGACAAAATATCTTAAACAAAGACAATCTCTCGAGGTCATACTACACTAGCATGTTATGTTAACATTTCTCTAGTCATATCAATATCAATGATCAAACTTGTTCTTTGGACCAAGTCCAAAATAAAACGTTCCTTATACTTCCCATTTTTTACACACATCAAGTATAAAGATTCCAGTCGTGTCCCAGCGCAGGCTCCGACAGTCACCTTTTATAAGTGCTACCGCCAGACTTAACCACATCAGCCAGAACTACATGAAAACAGCAGGAGGACTGAAGTGGGAGAGGGCATAGCTGGTGGTAAATGTTTAATGCATGCCCTTGGCTCCAACAAAATGTCCGACAACCTTTTAAAGACCAATTGTGGTCTGCTACCATGACCTTCAGTGGGAATCTCCCAGTCCTTAAGAGAAATAAGCCAACCAACCTCTTCAGCTGGAATGGAAGGACACTAGTCAGCCTGAGCGTTAAATATTATGAGAGGCTTGGGGGGGGGGTTCCCTCTCAGCGGCGGTTAGGTCCATGACCTGTGTTATTACTCAGTGGGGTTGAATATTTCATGTGGAAGCAGTGGACTTTGTGAGGGTTAGAGACTCGTAATGCTTCTGCGCACTGATTAAAAACTCATTTTTTCTCACAAGTCCATTTTTGTCACTGGTGACAGAGCTACAGAGGTGGGCCCCGTGCTGAAGACAAAGCAAACACACTTCAGCAAACACACACACACACACTCACACACACACACACACACACACTCTCACACTCACACACACTCACACACACACACACACTTCAGCAAACACACCGCCACGTGAGACACATCCCAGTGTGCAAGTTGACAAAGGATTGATCCCTGCACCTATATTATATTTATATTTATAGAAAAATACTGCACACTGACTGCTACAGGGACAGAAAAAGGTCTGTGTACACCTGGCCACATCTGTGCAATGGACTCCTCCACAAAAGCTATCTATCCTGATTCACTGAATGATCAGCTAAATAATTGAAAGGCACTTTACTCTTACAGAAAGAGGAGAAACGTCAGAGCTGCCCACGCCCATCAAAGCCCCTCGGAGAGCCCGTGTTTCCTCGGAACACAATGACTCACGTATGCTTCCAGAACATCCCACTTCCATTCTAGTCGGATAAACCACCATTGATTTCAATATCCCAGAGCTACCACTGTTTGATTTTTGTTTAATGTACTTGAAATTCCTTTACAAATCTCCAAGGGTGTCTTTGGATGTACTTTAAAAATGCTTTAGTCTCCTACACACATACATTAGCAACGTGAGGAGGAGTACTCCCAGTTTCAGCGTCTGCAGTGACATGCTAAACAACATGTCCACCTTAGTCATGTCAGTGCATGTTCAGTATCATCTTTCTTGATTTTTCATTGAAACCAAAGGAGAGTATATGATGAATAACTGAGCATTTTTGTCTCAGTCTCATTCCAAATATTTTTAAAGAATAGTGCACACATCAAACAACCTTTTGAATACGTACGTGACTGTGTTGCCCGGATAAGCCTGATCACAAGCAAACTACAGACTGCTCACAAACAAAACTTGATCTTATCATGACCAATATTTCACCTATTATAAAAGGGGTTTCTCTTCAGGTGGACTGGTCGTTCTACCGGTCAGTTTTCATAAGGCATAGTAGAAAAAGAACACACATAAGCCCTCAGTCACTGCTCCCTGATCCCCCTTTCTGTCTAAAGTGAGGTCCACACACCCCTGTCCTCAGACCTTGATTATAAATAGCAGGCATGAGGCTTTTGGAGATAAGACTCTTGCGGCAGAAGAGTGCCTCAACTAGTGTCAACCAGGGTGCTTTTTTAGAAATGCAGGAAAATGTACCTCCCTTCTGAGCTATGATTGCCAGAACAGGTCCTTGACCCACATGGAGTGGGCCTGGGCACAATGGCCTCTCAGAAGAGCCCTGACAGATGCAGCAATTGGGCAATTTGCCCAAATATAATCAATCGGGCTATTCTTTGGTCTTTTTTCCATTTTATCTTATTTTTGGCCTTTGGAGAGACAGAGCGGGAATGGGATTTGTGAGGTTTAAAAGAAGGCCGGATATTCACCGGCGTGAAAAGCACGGATGCTTTAGAGGTGGCAAAGCTCTTAAGAGGCGCCGAATCACAAGTCGTTAGGCACAATTGAGAGCACTGTAAAAGCCTGGAAGTACACAGCAATTTGACTTGAGAATGGTAATGAGCCCACATTGATCCTCCCATAAATATTCAAACAGCCATATTATATACTAGTTGCAGTTCATCAGCGCAGGAAAAAGTAACATTAGGCTTTTACTGCCTCGAAGTAGTGCAAGACATTTTAATTTCCTTTTCATATCTTTCCTCAAGGTCGAGAGAAAGCACGAGTTTTATCAAGTATACTTCAATGATGACAAGATATCCAAATGGATTGAATTGGGAATCTCACCAAAAACATTTCAGAGGCGCTAATTAGCCAAATATACACCGAAAACATGCAGCATCACACACAGACTGCAAACTAGGAGTAATGAGCTGGACGGGCTTACTTTCACCGCTGGTGTAATCCTGGTGGTTGAGAATCCCCGACTCCTGGAGGGACCTGATGCAAGAGTCCACCAGCTCCAGCCCGGTGCTCAGCTCCTCCTCGATGTCTTCCTGTCCATCTGTAAATCCAATACAACACACCAGACAAACACCATCAGAATACCCTACCTAACTTACCCACCCCCACACAAACACACACACACACACACCCTTCCTTTAGCCTCTACACCCCCTCACCCGCGAACTGCACGGAACTTTTTCTCAGAAAAGGAAAAAAAAAAACTTGTCTTGGCAGATAACAAAAAATGTGCTCAGTTTCACCTTCCTGATCTGCTTTCCTCTGAGAGCAGTTTCCTTCCCCTTGAGCCTCTTTCTGCTTGCCAGCGAGGCTGAGGTCTTACACAAGCTGCACTAAGACAAAGGATTAACTTCTCAACTGTAGCGCCATCAATAAGGCCGGGCACTGGCATTAAACCCTGTCTCCGACTTCACCAAAGGGTGAGCAACACAGTGACACAGATAATCAGAGAGTGGCTTTAAGATTAAAACCCCACAGGCAGACAGACAGGCAGACAGACACACAGACAGACAGACAGAGAGACAGTCCACATTTGGCTAGGGGATACAATACTGTGAGAAGAGTAGAAGAGAGGAAACCTTGTTTCTCCTTCTATATACATGTATATATATATATATTATTTTATGATATCTATATATATCTATCTATAT
Source organism: Clupea harengus (assembly GCF_900700415.2). NCBI lineage: Eukaryota > Metazoa > Chordata > Actinopteri > Clupeiformes > Clupeidae > Clupea > Clupea harengus. The sequence continues at coordinate 5,930,347 of NC_045168.1, forward strand.
ATATATATATATATATATTCTATTCCTATTATTCTGATACTCTTTTAGGTTGCAGGAGACGTAAGTTGACACCCAGCTGTGCTTCCAGATTAATCGGATTCAGATTTTCACTGGTTGCACAAATGTTTTCTGACAAATTGCACTGCCGTTCCACGAACACTAGAAGCTGTTTCCATGGTGCTTCGAGTTCTCAGCACTTCTTTTGATGGTTTCATTATTTGATTTATTCCAGTTACCTATTTGTGGGTAGATTTAGCACAGTGTACCTTTGCATAAAAGAAAATAGAAAATGCAATGCTGATCATACCATTAAACCAATGCAGCAGAGAAGGCAAAAGATAGACAAGAAGAAGGAGGAGGAGGAGGAGTTGAAGGAGTGAATTTTGGTATGCCGTCACGCATCACCATCTATTTCATTGGAATGCCAATCATAAGGAAATGATCAATGATAAGGCAGATTTAATATGTGCTCAAATGAGATCCAGTCTGCACCTGCAGGAGCTTATTTTCTGGATGAGGGAGGTATCTCTTTGATCTCATGAGGAGAAGCGCATGCCTAATGTACTTCCAAATACGGCTGCTTTGGGAATAACACGCCAGGCCTGCCGCACACACACGCCATATGGGCCGCAAATATTTCATGCGACGACTCGGAGCGTGGTTCAAAAAGGGTGCTGCGGAGAGGTGTGTGTGGGGAGAGTTACTTGCTTTACTAGAGTCGGGTTTGGGGAACGTTATTAGCGCCTTGTATTGTTATGGCGCTATATAAATAAAATTGAATTGAATTGAATTGAATTAGTGCGGAGAGTTAGGTCTTGTCCACATGGATGTCGATATGTTGTGATCTTGTGTGTACAGAGAAATCTTATAAAAATTAATATGTGGACATATTTTAATTTATTTTTTTTGAAACGGAGGGGATAAATATTGGTTTTAAAAACGACCCGTGTACGTGTGGACCAGGCCTTGCTTTGCCTTGCTTTAAAACCATTGAATGAATATGAATATGAAGTGTGTGGTATGCGTGACATATAAAACAGCTTGGCCTTTACCTTCAGTGTTCCAGCGATACTGCTCCTCTGACGAACTGCAAAACAAACAGAGACAGTGTTTAGAAAACAGATTTAAACGAGAAAGGGAGATCCCATAACACTGAGCACACACTCAGAAAAGATAATCATACAATGCACTTTAGAAGGTAATTACCAGATTGCCAAAAGCAGGAGAGACAGACCAGACAGAGATAGACACACAGAGAGATAGAGATAGAGAGAGAGAGAGTGAGAGAGAGAGATTCTATGAAAAGGAGTGATTCCCGAGAGGGCTTAATTGCATGCTATATTGCTATTATGCGTAACATGGCATAAAATTGGCTGGCGTTTCAGCAGCTGGGTTTGTTGTATGTGTGATAGAGGGTCTCTCCCCTGCCCACTCCGTGTGTGTGTGTCTGTGACTGTGTGTGTGTGAGTGTGTGTGCTATAGGGTCTCTCCCCTGCCCACACTGTGTGTGTGTGTGTGTGTGTGTGTGTGTGTGTGTGTGTGTGTGTGTGTGTGTGTGTGTGTGTGTGTGTGTGAGTGTGAGTCTGTGTGTGTGTGTGTGAGTCTGTGTGTGTGTGCTACAGGGTGTCTCCCCTGCCCACTCCGTTATGCTGGGAGCTGATAACTAGGACTACATCAGCGATGCAAGTCACGAGCCAGGGAAAGAGAGAGAGAGGAGAAAGAGAGAGACAGATAGATAGATAGATAGATAGATAGAGAGAGAGAGAGAGAGGGGGAAAGGGAGAGAGAGGGAGAGGGAGAGGGAGAGGGAGAGAGAGGGGTAAGTAATCCAGTGCTCTTCATCGAGAGGAGGTCAGCAAACAGGGGTAACTCCGTTAATATTACCCCTCACTCTCCCGGATGTGCATGAGGGAAATCAGGGTGCAGAACACACAAATGACACAGCATGGGGCCCCTGGAAATCAGCCCTGGGTGGATTATTGAGCTGCCTGCATGGGGATCAATGCCAAAGTGAATTGTAGACAGTGAGGACCTTGCAATATGTGTGTGTGTATGTGTGTGTGTGTGTGTGTGTATATGTGTGTGTATGGGTGGGGAGGGGGGGTGGATGTGTGTGTGTGTGTATGTGTGAGTGTGTGTGTGAGATTGTGGTTGAATGTGTACATGAATAGTGCACCAACGTGCACCAACTGGTTTGTTTTTCTGTTGGGGTGGGGGGGTGAATATGTGTGTGTCTGTGTGTGTGTGTGTGTGTGTGTGTGTTTACACATACTGCAGATGCTGAATCATTGTAGGCATGCTTGGGTGACATTCCCCACCACCCCCACTCTCTCCTCTACCTGCAGACCCTCCATACTGTGGGTTCACAGGCCTCCACTGTACCAGTATGTGTAGGGGAATAGGTATATAGATCTGTGTGTGTGTCTGCGCGTGTGTGTGTGCGTGTGTGTGTGTGTGTGTGTGTGTGTGTGTGTGTGTGTGTGTGTGTGTGTATCTATTGTAGGCTTGTCTGGCGGCTGCGGCGCAAGCTGACAAATCACCGGTGCAGCCCCAACACAACATGTTAATAGGGTTCAGTGTGTGTGTCCACTGCCTATTCATCACACACAAACACACACACACACACACACACACATACAGTATACACACTCCGTGGAGACACCATGACATGGCAGCAATGGGGGAGGCAGAAGCAGAGCTCAGACAGTTCGCACAGTGTTTGTGTGTGTGTGTTTGTGTGTGTGTGTGTGTCAAGCAGACAGAAGACAGTGAGAGAAAAAGATGGAGAGAGAGAGAGAGAGTGTGTGTGTGTGTGAGGGGGGGGGCTATGCTGATGTGAGTGAGTGTGTGCTTCTGTGTCTGTGTGTGTTCATGTGTGTGTGTGTTCAAGCGAGATTGAGAGATTAAGAGGGAAATGTAAGTATGTAATAAGATTAATACAGACACAGACTGAGTGAGAAAGCAAACAGAAACAGGAGAGGGACTGGATGAGCAAGATAGACAGAAACACAAAGAGGAAGAATAAAGAAGGAAGAATAAAGAAGGGATGGAATGATCAGAGAGAGCGAGAGAGCAAGAGAAACCAACAAATAGAGATGAAGGAGAGAGAGAGGGAAGGAGAGAGAAAGGGAAGGAGATAGAGAGGGAGACATAGAGAGCAAGACAGTAAATGAGGTAAAGAGAAAAAATGATGAGAGAGACTGAAAGAGAGTGAAGGAAAGAGAGAGAGAAGAAAGAGTGAATGAGAGTGACGGACAAAAAGAGAGAATGAAAGTGAGGAAAGAGAGAGAGAGAGCAGAGGAAGAAATAATGAGAGTGAGGGAAAGAGAGAGAGGGGGAGAGGGAATGCGAGTGAGGGAAAGAGAGAGAGAGAGAGAGAGAGAGAGAGAGAGAGAGAGAGAGGGAGAGCCCTGTAGTATTCTTCAGAAAGCAACACCCATCCATCTCCCTCCGTCCTCCCCGTCCTGTGCTCTGTTCTCCCCATCGCCGGGCAATCAAAATTATTTATTCATCTCTTTCATGGCGACCCAGCCGCAGCGGGGCCCTGGCGGGTAGAACAGCACGGCCTGGGGCCAGGCGACAGGGGTGACATTGGACTGACGGCACATATTTACAACTCAAGGTCCTTCCCAAGGACTCCGGGGTTGAGCCGTAAAGAAGACAGACAGGCTACAGCGCGCCCGTTCTCACCGCTCCGGCTGCCTGCTGACACCGCTGACGGCTGACAAGGTCAAAGATGAGGTGCACCCCTGACACGTGGTCACATGATCACGGCCACACACACCGTGTGAAGGGCTACACTGTACAAGCGCCTGTCAGAAAAGGGTAAACTGAATATCTGTGTGGGTGTACACCTGAATCATTTTTTACATTGATCAGTGGTGTTTACATAACGGCTACTGTACATAGTATGTGAGGCATGAAGGTCATGCATAGGGGTTGGTTCTAGCATAAAGGCCATGCATAGCGGTTGGTCCTAGCATGAAGGCCATGCATAGCGGTTGGTCCTAGCATGAAGGCCATGCAAAGCGGTTGGTTCTAGCATGAAGGCCATGCATAGCGGTGGGCTCTGGGGTGGGTCTGGCCCTGATCTGGCATGGAGTCAGCTATTATGAAGGGGCAGTGAGGAAATCATACATACTGATGTATTATATAATTGACACTAGGTGTCCTGTGAACTGTACATCCATTGTCAGAGTCTTAGTTTAAGAATTAGCATTTCTGTAATATGTTTTTTTATTTTTATTTAATCAGTTTAGCGTTAAAACATTAACATTAATTTACATCAGTAAACACCAAATAAGCATAAACTCCTGAGGCAGAATTCCACTTGTGCCCAGGAATGTTCTGAAAGCCACAAGTCTGAGAGTAACTGTTTGCTCTGGACGAGGTGTAAAATATGGACCACTTCGTCCAGAGTGTAAAGTGAGGCCCAGTTAAGTACCGCTGGCCCTCAACGGTGACTCAGAAGAAGAGGGACTTCTGATGCCTTATGCTCCCAAACAGACACTGAGAGCTCGATTATTAATGAGAACGACATGCCTGAATCCGGCAACTTCAGAGGCTTATTTGTGAGCAAACCTGAACTGCAGTGCAGTCTTCCGCCAGTGAATAATTATAACGAAACAGCTCCGAGGCCACACAAACATGACGGGCCGCGTGCAGCAGGAGTAACGTCTAACGACCCAGTTATTATTCAGGCAGGCAGACATACTGTTGCACATTTGGGTTTCCTGGGATGAAAGCCTACCAGAGCTCCAGGGATCAGAGATGGGCAACAGCCAAGAAGACTGTGGGACAGAACCCCCAATCTAATCTGGACCAGATTAGCCAGGTACACCCCAGATCTATTCTACATCCAGATTTGATCTAGTAGGGGTCGATTTATATGGTTTTTTTTTCAGGGCTGATACGACAATGATTATCTTGGACAAAAAGAGAGTCATATTGCAGGCCGATAATTGAATGCTTTTAACATGTTTTATTTTTTTTTCAGTGAAAAGAAATAGGCTCTGACAATATGAATTCTTAGAAAGCACTGCGCTTGATTATCTTATTCTTTGAATCCATTACCAGATTTCATAAAGAATAAGAATAGAATAGAAGATAACAAAAATGTGTTGTTAGTAGGGCTGTCAGCGTTAACGCGTTAATCTATGCGATTAATGCGGCCGCGATTAACGCGATCAAATATTTTAACGCAATTAACGCAACTTTGAAAAAAAATAAAAAATGACAGGAAGCGAGGCGGAGAAGAGGTGGGGAGAGCATTGGGAAATTACATCAGGCCAGACTTGAACCTGTGTCCCCTCGGGCAATGTAGCCCGTAAGTAGGGGGCTTGGCCTACCATTTTATGGGATGAGGGACAGGTGGGGCTTGAATAGCCCCCCTTGTTCAAAGTGGGGAATGACAGAAAAAGTTTGAGAACCACTGCGGTAGTTGAAGATGGAGAGAGCTGAGGGATTGTTGGGCGGAAAGTCTCTGTTTAAGAGCCAAAATGACGGAACAATCGACAAAACTAAAGTTGTATGTAGCATTTGTCAGGCTGAATTTAGCTATCACCTTAATGCAAAGCACCTGACAGAAAGCAGTCCCAGGTTAGATGATCGCCAACCCATATTCCACGACTTCTCTAGGAAAATAACTAGACCAGTCCGTGAAAAGGTTACCATTTAGGATGCCAGTGACTGTCGGCCCATCAACATAGTTGAGGACAGTGGGCTGATTGAGGTGATTCGAATTGCTTCAGGGGAAATTCTTACGATTTACCGTCGAGGGGCACCATTGTGTTAAAAAAAAATACAATTAAACAACAGTGTCTAAAATACACGCTGTCTGAAGTGATTACTTGTTTAATAATAAGATTTAGTCTTAAGAAAAAAAAAACTTTTAATCGCGATTAATTAATTTAAAAATGTGCGATTAATTAATTTTTTTTAATCGATTGACAGCCCTAGTTGTTAGTGTATTTGCATGGGCAAGTTGAATTGAGAATTATAAGACTACAATTCTTCCGACAATATAGGCTACAATACGGACCACATTTGGTAAATGTCTCTATAGGTGTTTCATTTTCGCTATGCAAGAGATGCCTATCGCTATGTCAAAGCATTCAATTATTAGACAAACGGTGGCAATCACGGCAATAAAGCAAATTACTACATCATTTAGGCTGCATTTGCATGATTGTTGAAATATCAAACCTTAAAACCAGCCTATATGTCCAGACATTTTCTGAAAACAGGACCCCATCAGTCATGTCTGCGAAAAATGGACAGCTCATACAAAAGGAGGGTAGCCTACCGGGATAAAGTTAGCGAAAACACTGTGGAGTGCAAACTGTGTGCTGTGAATTTTTATTTGAATAACTCGGCTTCCATAATGATGATGAAGCCAAGAGAGTATTTTCAGATTTGCCGCAAGGTTCTGACATAACGCAGCCTCGAGTGAGCTGAGGTTTAATGGTGTGAACGGTTGCTTAAATGACGACTGTAGCCTTATTCAGAATTGCTTCAGGGGAAATTTCTTTGAATGTTTTATTTGAAAGAATAAATAAATAAAATAAATAAATAAAAACAAATGTGGGTGTGCTGTGTCAAACTGTTGCAACTTATAGAAACGTGTACCAATTAGTTCTTATTACAAGTCCTTTTTTTATATCACAAGCTTGTTTTTTTGCTGAAGCGTTATGAGCACAACTATCCTCTCCATCCTTGTTTCCAGCAGCGGGTCTAAAGGAGTAAACATTTGATTTTCAAGGTCAGATAACGTTGTCTGTTTTGGCGTAAGAGGGATTTTTGTGGAACGGATGTTAGCCAAACCAATAGCAATACCAACAGCATAGACAGAGATGTGTGGGGATAGTACACAAATCGCTTTAAGAAGTTTTCTGTTTTTTAAATCGGGAATTTAGATAAAAGTATACAGATGACAGATAATATAAAAAAAATGAAAATATTATCTAAGGACCAGATAATCGGTCGACCCCTAGGCATCAGACAGCATACAAACACACACACACACACACACACACACACACACACACACACACACACACACACACACACACACACAGCATGATTCTTCCAAAAACAGATCGAAGGTGCATTTTTTTGTCAGTCTGAGAAATAGTGAAGATATCCGGTGTGTTTGCAATCCCAGAGAAGGTGTCTACAGAAGAATTATACCATTCAGAATGGACAGTAGTATGTTTATGCATCTGCTCATCCTCTGTGCATGGGGTCTGTGCAGCTATCAGCTCCACAAGTCTGTAATGTCTGTCAATATACAGCCCTTTAAGAGTGCTACAGCAGTTCATGACATGGGCTACTGACTCCAGATGTTGAGGAGGGTCATGCAGCATACAGACACACACACACACACACACACACACACACACACACACACACACACACACACACACACACAGACATTACCACACAAACTTGCATGTACACACCCCCACGCACACATACACACATTGTTAACATGAATGCCTTCACAGTGCTGTAACTCTGTCAAAGGCCTCCCTCCCTCCATCGCTACTCTTGGTGTCTATTTAGGTCATTTTATTTAGCCAAACACCCTCCTGGGCACAAAGCCAGCCAAATTAATCTTAGACAGCGCGGGACAAACAGGGCAAATGTGCTCCTCGTTAATTGTGCTCGCTGGAGCACCGACTCAGAACGAGTGTCATGGCACAAAAAAAAACGGCGAGCTTGCAGCTACGCCGGGTGCGGCGCAGGATTTTGAGTGAGCCACCAAGAGTCGCATTTCGCCAAAAATCAAGCCTCCTTTTCAGCTCTGTCGGGTCGCGTGGCTCCCCGGCTGTCGGGGGGGGGGGGGGGATGTTGGCTGTGTGGAGTGTGTGCTTGAAACGCTGTCACCCGCCTCCTGTGAGCGGGGAGACGGACGCATTCATGCTGAACGTAAACGACTGAGGCAGGCAACGAGGCTCTGACAGTTTGATTGAGAGGCGCCAAGCACACCTGTGATAACAGCACACCGTTTTTAATTGCATCATGTTAACGCACATGCTGACATCACACAAGCACACCCAGAGGCAAATACATGCATGCCACACACACACACACACACACACACACACACACACACACACACACACACACACAGAGGCAAATACATGCATGCCACACACACACACACACACACACACACACACACACACACACGCAGAGGCAAATACATGCATGCCACACACACACACACACACACACACACACACACATACACACACAGAGGCAAATACAATACACACACACACACCAAAATCATAGCTAATCATTCTTTATAGGTAAAGAATTATCATAGAATTTCATATTAACCAAGATATCACACAATAACATACAAATTCACAAACACATCAACACATACATATACTTAACACACACACGCACAGAGAGACACACATGTACAAACACCCCCCACACCCACACTCACATATACACACTGACACATGCACACACACAAGCAATGACACAACCTTACCACTACCATCACACACACACACACCATGTAAATCACACATTTGATTGCTGCATAAATGGAATGAGTGCTTGGCTGGTGTTGTAATGTCTGTTCTAGATGTCCCCTGAGAGTCTTTGGTGGTGTTCGGTGGTGCAGCCTGGTGAAACGGAGTGGTCCGCTAACCGAGTTACACACACACTCACACTCATACTAACACACCCAAATTATTTGGCCATTCTCACCTTCCTCCAGACACATCTGCCTCCCTTCTCGCCTTACATCAGAATCGTTTAGTGAGGCCTGACGGGTGACCCGATCACCCTCTTTAGGCGCTCAGGACCAGACCAGGTCTTTGGGCTTAAGTCTACACAATTACTGTACACCCAAAGAAACACTTACACGCTAATGATTAGCTCTTGGGCTAATAACTGAAACTTTCCAATTATTTGGTGATTACCGAAAAGACAATCTACCACAGTCCAATCAATGACAGTTAAAGGGAGGAGAAGAGGCTGGGTGGATTGTCCCTTATGGATAAAAGATAAAAGGGTTAGTGTATGTGTGTGTGTGTGTGTGTGTGTGTGTGTGTGTGTGTGTGTGTCTGTGTTAGTGTATGTGTGTAAGACATGACCTCATAGCATACTGGCATATGCTAGACTGAAGAGAGTGACACATTACTTCTGGCCCAGCAGATCTAATGAGTTTCTGCCAGTTTGTGTGTGAACAGCAGGCGAGGCTGCCTCAGCATGTGTGTGTGTGTGTGTGTGTGTGTGTGTGTGTGTGTGTGTGTGTGTGTGTGTGTGTGTGTGTGTGTGCGCCATTAAGGTATAAGCGCAGATAACAACAGCTGCCATTCACCTCTTTGTGGGACTTAAACGGAGTGGACTCTTTCCAGCACTGATTACAGCGAGGCTGGGCTCCAGCACAGGGCAGACACACCCCACTCTTTAACTGGCTGATTCATGGGAACTAAATGCAGTTGAAAAAGTGTAAAAGGGTAAAGCAAAAAAGGTCTGAAGTGTGTGTAATCTGAAAGAGGAGGATTGGAACAAGAGTGCAGGGTTCTCATGACCCCTCTCCTCTCACACCCAGCCCTCTGAGCCTCTGACACAGACACACAGGGAGGCATCAGTGAGAGGCTTCTCCTATAGGGGACTGGGGACTGGGACTCTTCTCCTACACTGCAAAAAAACAGCCTTCAAAAACAATAAAAAAAATAAAAAAATGGGGTATATATCACTTAAAATAAGCTAAATTATCTGCCAACAGAACAGGAAGATTTGACTTACCAAGACTTTGTAAAAAAAAAGTAAAAATATCTAGCCTAAAAGAACCCAAATATATCCTAAAACTAGTGTGGCCAGACTAAAAACAAGTACATTTGTCAAAATATTTAAGAATAATTTTCTCAATATGTAGGAAAACGTGCTTATATTCACTAAATGCTAGCACCATCATCTTGAAATGAGGCTTCATGCTAGGCAATGTATCTTGAAATCAGTACAGCTACACTAAAACAAGTACATTTGCCTAGATACTGTAATAATTATTTTCTCAATATCTAGGAAAATGTGCTTAGATTAAGCAAATGCTAGCACCATCATCTTGAAATGAGGCTACATGCTAGGAAATTTATCTTGAAATCAGTAAAGCTTCTCTAAAAAAAGTACATTTGCCTGAATACAAAAAAAATTAAGAATTTTTTTCTCAATATGTAGAAAAATGTGCTTACATTCAGCAAATGCTAGCACCATCATCTTGAAATGAGTCTACATGCTAGGCAATTTATCTTGAAATCAGTAGAGCTACACTAAAACCAGTACATTTGCCTATATACCCAAAAGATTTAAGAATTATTTTCTCAATATGTAGAAAAAGGTGCTTATATTCAGCACATCCTAGCACCATCATCTTGAAATGAGTCTACATACTAGGCAATTTATCTTGAAATCAGTACAGCTACACTAAAACAAGTACATTTGCCTAAATACAAAAAAATTTAAGAATTATTTTCTCTAAATGTAAAAAAAATTGCTTATATTCAGCAGATGCTAGCACCATCATCTTGAAATGAGTCTACATGCTAGGCAATTTATCTTGAAATCAGTACAGCTACACTAAAACAAGTAAATTTGCCTATATACCCAAATATTTAAGAATTATTTTCTCAATATGTAGAAAAAGGTTCTTATATTCAGCAGATGCTAGCACCATCATCTTGAAATGAGTCTACATGCTAGGCAATTTATCTTGAAATCAGTACAGCTACACTAAAACAAGTAAATTTGCCTATATACCCAAATATTTAAGAATTATTTTCTCAATATGTAGAAAAAGGTTCTTATATTCAGCAGATGCTAGCACCATCATCTTGAAATGAGTCTACATACTAGGCAATTTATCTTGAAATCAGTACAGCTACACTAAAACAAGTACATTTGCCTAAATACCAAAAAATTTAAGAATTATTTTCTCGAAATGTAAAAAAATGTGCTTATATTCAGCAAATGATAGCACCATCATCTTGAAATGAGGCTATATGCTAGGCAATTTATCTTGAAATCAGTAAAGCTACTCTAAAAACAAGTGCATTTGCCTAAATACAAAAGAAATTAAGAATTATTTTCTCGAAATGTAGAAAAATGTGCTTATATTCAGCAAATGATAGCACCATCATCTTGAAATGAGGCTATATGTTAGGCAATTTATCTTGAAATCAGTACAGCTACACTTAAAACAAGTACATTTGCCTAGATGCCCAAAATATATAAGAATTATTTTCTCAATATGTTGGAAAATGTGCTTATATTCAGCAAATGCTAGCACCATCATCTTGAAATAAGGCTATATGTTAGGCAATTTATCTTGAAATCAGTAAAGCTACAATAAAAACAAGTACATTTGCCTAGATACTGTAATAATTATTTTCTCAATATCTAGGACAATTTGCTTAAATTCAGCGATTTTTTTTCGGCTTTTTTGCCTTTACTCAGATAGGACAGTAGAGCGAGACAGGAAGCGAGCTGGAGGGAGGGATTGAGAAATGACCGCAAGTTGGACTCGAACCTGAACTCTTACCTGTATACCCATCTTACCCATTCATGGTGCAGGGTTGCTGCCGCTTGTGCCACAGCTCCATCCCTAAAACAGTCATCTGTTGAGGATATTGCCAATTGCCTAGCATGTAGACTCATTTCAAGATGATAGTGCTAGCATTTGCTGAATTTAAGCACATTTTCCTACATATTGAGAAAATATTTTCTTAAATCTTTTGGGTATATTGGCAAATGTACTAGTTTTTAGTGTAGATGTACTGATTTCAAGATAAATTGCCTAGCATATAGCCTCATTTCGAGATCATGGTCCTAGCATTTGCTGAATATAATTACATTTTTCTACATTTTGAGTAAATAATTCTTACATTTTTTTTGTATTTAGGCAAATATACTTGTTATTAATGTTGCTTTACAGATTTCAAGATAAATAGCCTGGCATTTAGACTCATTTCAAGATGATAGTGCTAGCATTTGCTGAATTTAAGCACATATTCCTACTTATTGAGAAAATAATTCTTAAATCTTTTGGGTATATAGGCAAATGTACTTGTTTTTAGTGTAGTTGTACTGATTTCAAGATAAATGACCTAGCATATAGCCTCATTTCAAGATGATGGTGCTAGCATTTGCTGAATATAAGCATGTTTTCCTCATTCACTTTAACCTGCTAAAGGATGATAAAGTCTGTTCTTAAAGCAAACGTTTGACTTAGTTTAATACTGTCTTTGCACTGTATAGTATTTTGTCTACATGAATACATAATTGCTGTGCTGTGCTGTGCTGTAAAACATTTTTTTATATATTTAGAGATCAGAAGAACAAGATGCTTGAAATAAGAAATTCTGACTTTGACAAAGCAGTTTTGTACTTATAATGCCTTATAATTATGGCAATTCTAGTTTCAAGCATTAACGTGCTCAGAACCAGTAATAAAATCTCAGTAACAAGTAATAAAACCTTATTAAGATAATTAAGGACTGAAACACTTGAAGCAAGTGAAATGCTCTAACCTAAAAAATGCCTGGTAAGAAGAAATATCTTGTCAGACAAAAACAAGCATATATTGCCTTGATTGAAGATATTTCATCTTACTAAGATTTCACTTTTTGCAGTGTATTAGGGACTGGGACTCTTCTCCTATAGGAGACTGGGGACTGAGACTGGGACTCTTCTCCTGTAGGGGATTGGGACTCTTCTCCTGTAGGGGACTGGGACTCTTCTTCTATAGGGGACTGGGACTCTTCTCCTTTAGGGGACTGAGATTGGGACTCTCCTTCTATAGGGGACTGGGACTCTTCTTCTATAGGGGACTGGGACTCTTCTCCTATAGGGGACTGGGACTCTTCTCCTATAGGGGACTGGGACTCTTCTCCTTTAGGGGACTGAGATTGGGACTCTTCTTCTATAGGGGACTGGGACTCTTCTCCTATAGGGGACTGGGACTGGGACTGGGACTTGGCCTAGGCTCCCCCTTTCACCGACAGGGTTTGGGGAAGAGAAAAAATATCAAATAAATAATCTGCTCTGCAATGCACTGCCAGAATACTGTATATCTACTGGCATTCTACCCAAACTATTATCTGTTTCAAACCTTTGCAAATATGTCACCATGAGGCATATATTCAGCTATTAGGTTACGATCACCAGGTACATTCATATCAGCGTAAACATGAAAGATGTAAGCATGTTCCTTCTCCCCCATCTCATCCAGACCTTTCATGAGTGCCATGACACAGTTATTGATGCATATTTGATAAGTCGGAGGGACCTATGAACTCTGGGAGAGCATCAGCATGTAACCTAAATGTGTCATATGGAACACATTCCTCACGAAAGTGCCCATGCCCAGTCAAGGATATGTGTACACCATTTACAGATAATTGCGCTCCGGTCTCCCGGTAGCCGGTTAGCACGCAAGCGCTTCTTTAAGCAGGGAGTATCGCAGGCAAACAGAGCAGCGTTAGATAAATGCAGGAGCTGTTGGACACATCCAGCGTGGGGTTATATAAATCCTTCAATAATTCATGGCAAGGCTTCAGAGGGAGGCAACAGCACAAGCACAAGCAGAGGCAGAGGCAGAGGCAGAGGCAGAGGCAGCCAAGGCAACGCCGGCTCTAGCATTCCCTCCCTCTCTTGCGTTCTTTCTTGCGCTTCTTCACAAAGAGGAAATCTCTCAAATGAGCTTCACATTTGTAAAATACAAAGAGAGAGAGAGAGAGAGAGAGAGCAGAATCACTAAATATTCAGGAATCTGTGTTGTTGTTTGCGTGCTTTTTGTCCTCTTTCCGTTAATCCTGCTGGATGCATTTTCCTTAAAGAATAGGAAGGAAAAAAACAAAAAAAGAATGCCTGTTCACTGGGGTTTTATAGCTGTTCCAGCGTCTCTGAAGTACAGTGCACTCTCATGCCTTCACATCAACTCAGTCAGAATGCAAACAGAACACAAAGTTTGTTTAACATCCTTGTCCAAGGTCCAGTCAGAAGCTGTTGATGGCTGGATAGTGTGAGATTTTCTTATGGTACACAAATGTGCCAAAGCCTTTGATTAAAGTTCTGACGTGTAAGCTCTTAATACTGAACCCCAAGGTCGCTTTGCAGGCAAACACGGCTTTGAGGCAAACACGGCTTTGAGGCAAGTCTGTACCAATGGACTCAATGGCTCTAAAAACACCTTTTATGAAACCACAGTGTCCTTCTCCAGGGTCCAGAAGAGCGCGGCTCCTGCATGTGGGTGTTTCGGCTAAACAGTGATGTTGGGCAGAAGATTAATGGCATGCCTGCATATGTGTGTGTGTGTGTGTGTGTGTGTGTGTGTGTGTGTGTATGTGTATGTATGACAGCATGGCAGAAGGGGGAAGGGGACAACAGGGCTGTCAGTGAGCTCCCAAGATCCCATGACACAACACACACACACACACACACACACACACACACACACATGCATATCCTGTCCTTAAAACAATGTTACACCCAAGAAAGAGGTCTTTTATGAACGGAAACAAATGCACAAGTCAACAGTTGCTTGTAGTGGCACATTCACGAAAAAAGAGAGAGAGAGAGAGAGAGAGAGAGAGTGAGTGTTTGAGAGAGAGAGAGAGAGAGACAGAGAGCGAGCGCTTGAGTCCAACTTTATTCAAAATGTATATAAACGATTTAGCCACAAACCTAGAAAGGTGGTCATCACCTGATAGTCATCACTAAACCTTATAGGGAGAGAGAGCTGACATGCCTCCTATATGCCCACACACACACACACACACCTTATGGGGAGAGAGGTGAAATGCCTGCTATACATGCAAACACACACACACACACACACACACACACACACACACACACCTTATGGAGAGAGAGGTGAAATGCCTGCTATACATGCAAACACACACACACACACACACACACACACACACACACACACACACACACACACACACACACACACATACCTTATGGAGAGAGAGGTGAAATGCCTGCTATATGCAGATCATCTTCTCATGTCACCTACTGAGGGACTACATGAAAGCCTCTCTATTCTATAGGAGTACAGCACAACTTGGGCCCTTCCAATGAACAAGTAAAGATAAAAATAATGGTTTTCCAGATAAAAAGTCTAACTTATAATAAATACAAATGTACTATTGGTGGACACTCAAGTTATTAGCTGACATTCAGTTATTTAGGATGAACAATTTTTTCATCTGGTCAATCTGACACTGCACTCAAAGACTTAACAAAAAAAGCATGCGAAAACATATTACACAATAAGGAAATCAATTTAATCTTTGATTCATTAAAAACCTATAATATAACCTATATTGCTAAACGGAAGTGAAATTTGGGCCATCAAATACAAGGTGAATCTGAATCCCGGGACCACTGAAATCCTTATTTTGGAGTTATGCAAGAACATTTTAGGAGTGCACAGAAATACTCCTAATCTGGGTGGGAAATACCCTCTCCTCATTGACACAAAGGAGAGCTGCTAAATTATGGATACAGTGGATCCACGGATACAGGACACAGCATACCAGAGCAGAGCAGAGTAGTGCCAGCACGCTGCTGTTCAGCTGAGGGGTGGATACCCCTAGATTACTAAATAAACCCCTAGATACCCCTAGAAACTAAACACAAAAGGGCAATGCATCAAAATTAAATCAATTATAAAAAAGCGAAAAGAAGAATACATTAACAATTGGAAACACAAAATTAAACATGTAGATAAACTAAACTACTACACAGAAATAAAAAATTACACCATTTGGCAAATTGGCATAATTTGTTACAAATAAGGAATCACCTATTAAGAAGGTTGATGACAAGGTATAGACTCAGTGACTCTTTTCTTTCTTTTTTTGCAATTAAAGTTTTTATTTATGAACATACATGGTACATATCTCATAAGGTACAGTGTGCAGAAAAAAGGAAGGTCAGAATACAAAATTACATATTGGTTACGTGTTCCTGGTTAAAAGAAAACAACATACTGAAAAGAAAAGCTACAAAGGTATAGCTAGGTCTGCTAGTTAGATGTCAGGTATTCCATAAAGTAATCCCAATTTCCCAGAACCACAGGCCCTCTGCCCCTAATTCTTGCCAACATAACCTCATATGATGCTGTTTCACTCATCAAAGCTTTCCATTCGTTAAATGTTGGTAGTGTGGGAGCTTTCCAATATCTCAGTATAATTCTGGCAGCTGAGGCTATCCCAACCATCAAAACTGAATGGGCACTTTTTGTCAGTTGTGGAATTTCTGTTTTATCACCCAGAAGGCATAAACGTGGGGAAAATGGCAAAGATAGTCCTACCCATGCCTCTAAGAAATCCAATACTCTACGCCAAAATGGGTTGACCATAGAGCATTCCCATATGAGATGTACAAATGTGCCCATCTCTTTTTTGCATTTCCAGCATGTGTTGGTACTTATTAGTCCTATTTTGAAAAGCCTGCATGGTGTCCAGTAGTACCGGTGTAGAATTTTATATTGAGTGAATTTAACTCTAGTTTCCTTTATATATCTACCATTATCAGACAAAATCTGTTTCCAAGTATCATTGTCAATCTGACAGTCAAGGTCCCTCTGCCAGATTATCCTCAAATTGTCACATGTGCTGCTGGTTAAATACATTGAATTACTGTAGAATACTGATGCCTTATGGTTGAGTGGGTTTTGAAGATAGTCGGTTACTGGGTTGCCTGTTTCATTTGGCTGGCACTTTTTTGTTAGAGCATAGCCTTTTCATTGAAAAGGGTAGACACAGGCAAGCATGGCTAGCTCAAGAAGACAGACTACACTCACTGTAGCAAGGGGGTGGTGGAGGATGAGTTACATTTCCTGACAGAACGTAACAAATACAAAAACATCAGGGAAACATACGTTTCAAGAACCACAGACATTTGTCCTGGGTTTACAAAAGTAAATCGAGAAGAAAAATGACCATTTCTCCCGGGTGAAATAAATGGACACACCTAGCCTCCCAGTGTCTGCACTCCTGCCACATATTGAGAAAGATTACCACATGACTGTCGATAATAAATGATAAACTAATGCTTATGGTTTTTTTTCTTTCATTTTCTGCTCATTATATCAGTATTATATATCATATATTTATTTAGCTACGAGTATGCCATTTTATTTTAGAATTGCATATTTTTCCCCTGATAATTTTTTTACTTCATTTATTTCATTATTTGTTCTTTTTATTATAATTTGTATTATTATTACTGTAAACTTTATGTTATGCTTTTTCAATATTGTACTTACAGTCATGCCAATGAAAGTTACTGAGTTAAATTGAGATGAGCGGGGGAGAGAAGGAGAGAGAGAAGGAGAGGACACTCATAAATATTCCAGAAAGAGCATATATATTTCTGTCTTACATTGGTCTGTGCTCTGCTTGTCCTTTAAAACAACTCTCCTCTGGGAGATCTCTCACAGCCAAGATGATATGAGACAATATTTCCAAAGTATAGTCCACACACACACACACAAACACACACACACGTTATGATAAGTACCACAGTTAACACACACAAATACACACACACACACAAACACACACACACACACACACACACACACACACACAAACACACGCAAGCACACAAACAGGCACACACACAAAAAACACACACACACACACACACACACTCACACAAATAGCCCCAAAAAAAGACAGAGCATATTTCATTCCCTGTCTGAGCTGCGCCTGTACTCCCTCATGGCAGACCTCTCTCTGTCAAACTATGATGAGACAACACTTCCTGACCGCCACAGCCCCACAATCCCTTGCTCTCGCCCGCTACGCTGTGAACCGCTGTCACCACAGAGGAGCCTTCCATTCTTCAACTCATCTGTCTATGACACTATTTTTAGGCCAGAAACCTTTTTTAATCTTCTATCATGCAGCAGCAGCATCTCCAGGGGCCACCATACTTCCACTGTTCATGGACATATATATTTTTTTCCTGACGAGTACATGAAAATTGGCTTTCACCATCAGGCCAACCATCACACTATGTCTTTAGTTTGCATTTGAAATGAGTTCATTTGTAGGACAGAAGGTCAGCCTAGATATGAAAGATATCGTTCGTTCTTTTTTTTGACTGTACAAACCCCTGATGACACAATGGTCTAGCAGTATAAAATTGAAGTAAAAAATGCAGACAGTTAGTTTGTGGGTTACAGAGGCCAGTGTGACTGACAAGGCCCCTGCTGAATCAAATCCAGCCAGATGAGCCAGATCATAGGGACTAGGGGCAGAGACGCAGGGGGCTACAGAAGCCTGCATGGAGACCAGACCAATCCACACACACACACCATCAGTCTCTCTACATGCCCTCCCTCTGTGTGTGTGTGTGTGTGTGTGTGTGTGTGTGTGTGTGTGTGTGTGTGTGTGTGTGTGTGTGTGTGAGAATGTGAGTGACTAAGAGACAGAGAGAGATAGACAGACAGAGTAAGCACTTGATTCTGTTTGTATCTGAGCAAACTGTTTGTTTGTCTGTGTGTGTCTGTGTGTGTGTGTGTGTGTGTGTGTGTGTGTGTGTGTGTGTGTGTGTGTGTGTGTGTGTGTGTGTGCATGCCTGTGTGTGTTTGGTTTCTGCAGATGTGTGCTATTTTGTTACCTTGTGTTCTTCGACAGAGGACACAGTGGACAGAAATTGAGGTTTCGGGGGCAGAGTCTGAACTGAAGTGACTGGGCGTGCAGCTTTAAATACACAGGGCACATAAAGCCCTGGCCTCTCAAGACAGGCAGGGGCCAGGTCTGTCTCAACAGTACAAGATCGCCCATTCGGAGTTGCTGCCTGCTATTAAAGGCTTTTAAAATCAACCCTGAATTCACATCAGCAATGTAATGTGTGCCCCTCCACAGACATGGAGTCTAGATGGTGTGCTAACCAAACAGCGTGTGTGTGCATTACAGTATTTGATGATATCGGATTTGCCTTTTCTTGAGCAAATTGTGGCTTATTGGTCGCCCCATTCAGAGACCCACCAGAATAACACAACATGTTAACTACTGGGCACAATATAAGCCTCAGCCTCGTATGTGTGAGAGCAATCAGCGGGCAGCGCACGGCTACTATAAATATTATAACTCTTAAAACCCAAATGTTATTCTCTGCTTTAATTGAAAAGTCCTGAGAAGTCCTGGAGTAGCCAAAAGAGTGGCAGGTGTGTGAACACCTTTCCAAAGATCCCTAATGGCGTCCGGTGCTCGTCTGGTTGCTCCAGACCCAGTGGCTTTGATGGAGGAGATAACACAGGAAGAGGCAGCGAGAGGAGGCCTGCTCCCTAATTAAATCACTTCCCTGGGAACCTCTGAGAGATTCAGCTGTGAAGTGGCCAATTATGATATTCCACACATTCACACACACACACACTCACACGATTACATCCAAGCACACATGCATGCACACATACACAAAGACACACACACATACACAAAGACACACACACACACACACACACACACACACACACACACACACACACACACACACACACACAGACAGTTGCAGCCAAGCACGCACGCATATACATGAACACAAACAAACACACATACACACTCACGCAGGCAGTTTCATTCAAGCACACACAAACACTCGTCCACCTCCCGCCCACCTATCAGTGTGTGTGTCCTGGGACAGTGTTTCCGTGGGGCCCTCCTGTGTACAGATAAACTGTGGCGTTGCTCCTGAAAGCTCCATTAATCTTTCTGTTCACTCTATCTATCCCCCAACAAAACAAATGGAGCTGTAGAGGGGAAAAGAGAGAGAGATAGAGAGGGAGGGAGAGAGAGAGAGAAAGAAAGAATGCCTCTGGACAGAAAATATGGCTTCCACATGGTTTGAAATAAAGAAAGCGAGAGGTTTACAGGCCTGCGAGAAATAATGATGTTTACCAGAGGGGTCTTAAGCAGTCCACCTCAACAGGAGAAATCAGAGGGAAGGTAATCACCACTGCCTCTGAGATACAGCACAATAAACAGGGAAAATGCCTTTGAAGGTTAATGTGCTGTTATTCCTCAATGGAGAAATATTACACCACAGAATATTAGGTCTGGCACAAAAGAGAACACCTCCACCACTGTCAGCCGCAGCAACCTCTGTTCTTAACGGCCAGTTAAGAGGACGTTTAATTCAGCCATGCTTGTCACCACAGGATATTAGAGTTCCCCAGTTTTTATGCAACCAATTACAAAAGCACTGGGACAAACACCCAAGCCACAGATATTTATTCTGAGCAGTGCTAGGCTGTTTACGTTACTGCAAGGAACACAGGGTGAATTAATTGTAAGGGGATCATTCTACAACTGGGAGGAAAACAAATCAATATGAATTCTTCGCAAGTCTGGTGTTCAGTCATAACAGGCCTTCCCCATTCTCAGCTGGCCACGGACAGTGCTATTGACGGACAGTTTAGTGAATTAAACCATCAATAGGTGTTCAACATGAGGAGGACCCATTCAGCATGGTTGCAAGTAGAAGTAATGTCTGACCAGTAGACGAGCTCCAAGAAAACATGTCTAATTCAATTATTATGGGATGTGTTTTGGCCTATGAATACACTTTAGAGAGGAGATATATGATATATGAGTCATCTCTCCTGAGAGAGAGAGTGGTGATTGTAAGATTAGATGAAAATGACAGGCTGTGACTGAAGACTGAGAAGGAAAAAGAGAAAGAGACAGAGAGAGAAAGAAAGAGAGAGAGAGAGAGAGAGAGAGAGAGAGAGAGAGAAAGAGGATAGTAAGAGATTGAAAATGAAAGAGACGGAAGAAATAGATTCTTATGTCTTCAAACACAACAATTAAAAATAGCTAATGTCTGGTTTGATGTGCAAACGCACAACAGACTAACAAACCTCATTGGACGCTTCAGAAGCTTTTAAATCTCTGTCACACACAGATCGCCTGTGAGGCCCACTGGCTTCATGCTAACTCCACTTCAGAACCACCCAGAACCAGATCTCCTCAGCAGTGCTTTCAGACCACTAAGGTCCACTAAGGCCAGAGTTAGGGCAGTTTAATATTCTGAACTGGGTAAGGGTTAGGGTTGGTGAAAACAAACAGGAAGAAACAAACATGAATCATTTCTGAGTTTGTTAGGACAGGTCGCTGTCATGTGTGAGCTGGGTGGCTCAAGAAGTAGCCTGGTGAAGGTCAACTTTTTAAAGACATTCCATTGAGTGGAACTTGTCTTGCTTTTCTTATTCATCTCTTCCATCAGTCATTCTGCCTTTGTAATATTAGCCTGTCAGTCACAAAGAAAAGCTCACATCTGTGAATTTATCAGGGCTGGACAAAGAGTATGGTAATGAAGGTTTAAAAATAAATTCTTACTCGTGAGCAGCGGGTTTTTACCCTTTCTGTGCTGTGCATTTCAACAGGGCTTGATTGACGTGAAATGCTGAAATGTTCCTACTTGAAATTGATCAACAGGGTATTCATATCAAATCAGCTTCATGTGAATGTCTCAGACACCTTCAAATTGTTGAAATTGCTCTTTCTATTTTTCATCCTGGTTTTCAAAAGTTTAGGAATTATTATTAGCTGTTCTATTCGACAGGGAGGACAGGGAGAACTCAACACAACTAAACATACCTGCAGACAAGACACAATGTGTTCTTTTCTTGAGGGTTATAAATAGACGAGAGTTTCAACTGACACAGGCGTTGTTCAGCACCTGCCACAGATATGACTGTGGAGCGCCACACAAAGCTGTGTGCCTGGCCTTTAATGTGTGGAGCGCCACACAAAGCTGTGTGCCTGGCCTTTAATGTGGGGAGAGATGCGCAGGCAGCAGAAGAGAAATGAAAAGAAACGAAAGGACGTGGCATGAGACGGCACCAGCCTGCAGGAGAACACGTGGTCCGCAGGTGCAACCTTGCATATCCAAACACAAATGCAACGTTGGTACCGTGGGTACCATGTATCACGCTGTTTGTGTGTTTCAAAACCGTACACCAGCACGTGTCAGTCACATCTCGTATTTGTTTAGGACTTGATGAGAAATGCTGATAAATAAAATGAGGCATGAATATGAGCATGTGAATACAACCTGACTGAATACAACAGGACTGGCAAAGACACACAGACACTGTCTAAAGCACTGCACTGCACTGGTGTGGAAGGACGAATGTGCATTTGTGTGTTTGTGTGCCTGCAGTTATAAGTGAAGTGTGTGTTCATGTGCATTTGCATATGTATGGCCCTAGTCTGACACTGCGTGTGAGAGGCCTCAATTTCAACACAGGGATACAATTGCAGCTATCCTCATTAGGAATACAGGGATACAATTGCAGCTATCCTCATTAGGAATACAGGGACACATATTGCAGCTATCCTCATTAGGAATACAGGGAGACATATTGCAGCTATCCTCATTAGGAATACAGGGAGACATATTGCAGCTATCCTCATTAGGAATACAGGGACACATATTGCAGCTATCCTCATTAGGAATACAGGGAGACATATTGCAGCTATCCTCATTAGGAATACAGGGACACATATTGCAGCTATCCTCATTAGGAATACAGGGACACATATTGCAGCTATCCTCATTAGGAATACAGGGACACATATTGCAGCTATCCTCATTAGGAATACAGGGAGACATATTGCAGCTATCCTCATTAGGAATACAGGGAGACATATTGCAGCTATCCTCATTAGGAATAGAGGGACACATATTGCAGCTATCCTCATTAGGAATACAGGGGACATATTGCAGCTATCCTCATTAGGAATACAGGGATTTATTTAGCAGTTACTGTATAGTTACTGTAAAAGAGCTTACACTGATACAAACCTGGGCCTGATGTGGCTCAGAGCTGAACCAGAGTCCTGAGGATGAAACTCAACCCCCCCAGATCTCTTTCCAGCTGACACCATGATACTCGTCCTCCCCAAAGTTCAGCCCTATTCTGATCTACACCTCTCAGCTTGTTACCGTCGGCAACCATGGGATGTGCACGTGCGCACATGCACACACCTCCATGTATCCTGGTGACGAGACGGATGGAGTGTTTTATGCCTATGATATCAATTCATTTCCCCAGCTTAAGAACTTTTCACCGCCTAGCACGCCATACCGCCATACCACATCATCTCCTCTGGTCTTTTTAGCCATGCAGGGCAATGTGGCGCGTCGCGGCATCTGAAAGGACAGCTGCACTGTTTGTCACACTCACTCACCCAGGTGCCAAAGGGGTAAGGATGAGAGGGCCAGCCATCATGACCAGCTGCCGAGGGCCTAATATGGAGTCCACGTGTTGCTTCCTGTCTCAGCTGGCTCTGGCGTACTCTACGCCACCTTGGGGATTAATAAAACGCCTGGGATGATTTAATGCTTCAAATTTACGGGCGTCGCACTGAGCTTAACTGCTGACCAGACGAGATTGGAGTGGAATTACCTTTGGGGGGGGTACACTGGTATTTCCCCTTCAACACTAGCGGGTGATGTAGTGATCATATATAGAGTGCGGGTGGGGGTGGGGCATTGATTACAGGGTCTGTGTGATCTGTGGCCGTGACTTTAACACCTCTGTCCCACCCTCCATCACGGGTGCTGTCACTCAACCATATCGGCCAATGACGTCCCCTGCTGCCACGTTCATCTCCAGGAAGGCCCCAATCACGGGCCTACTGATGAGTTCTGCTGGTGATATTTGTGCAATTGATAAGGGAGCCACCCAATCTAATACGCTCCAGCAATTACTCACTGAGGAAGCTCATCCCTCACCACCAGGAGATATAAAAAAAACCCTAATGAAGTTGGCAGGGGCGGGCAGGAGCACAGGGTGCTGGAGGAGTATGGGTGTGGAAAAGAAATATGACAGACTATGAAAAAACGTGATGAATATGAAGGTCAACTTACAATCTGACTGGATATAATGTGCCTTTCATACAGTATTAGAAAGGACAAGCGCTGTTTTCATCTGGGCCTCCAAGGCTAACATGTGTGTGAGAGTACCTATGTGTGTGTGTGCGTGAGTGTGCGTGTGTGTATATGTGTGTGCGTGTGCGTGTGCGTGTGCGTGTGTACAATCTAAAGCAGTGGTCACCAAACTTTTTTGGCCAAAGATCACAAACTCTGCCTTGGTGACAGGCAAGATCTACCTATTGAGGCGTTGAGAGAAAAAGACTGTCCAGACTGTACTTACAACTTAACTTTTTATTTAGCCTAATTGTAATTGAGTGAAATTAAACACTTTGGTCCAGCTTTCAAATTGATGTGACCAAGAACACACTAAATCACTTAATTTCAGTGCAACATAAAAAGGAAAATATTTGTTAACCGCACACAATATGAACAAGAAAAAACACATTTGCAATGAGCAGGCTGGATATGAACTGCTTTATTTATCAACTGAAGTTACAACACAACACTGACAATCTTTGTTTTCAGATAATTTGACAGTTGTTTTGAGGCCCCCATGTTGCCACTCTTCAGAGGAGAATCAAGGAGAAGCACATCTTGCAATTGGCTACCTTAGATAGTTTTTCTAATGATTGAATGCACCTTTCTATGGAATTGAAGGCTTAACAAGCTAATCAGACTAATTATGTGTTGCAATTATTCAGTATTGAGTAGTTACAGGTATTCAAATCATGAAAATGATTACGGTGCCTAAATATTTGCACAGCCTATTTTTCACATTTGATTTCATTTCAAATACTGCTACACTAAATATCTTTGTCTGGAAAACACCCCAGTACTCAGTGTTAACTAGAAAATGAACAATATACCACTGTAATCTTTTTTTGGTGAAGACAGAGTAAATTATCATGCAGCCTCAGAGGGGTGCCAAAACGTTTTCATACAACAGTATGTAAAAGCAGGCGGCGTGCATATTAATATTTCGAAAACCAACGCGGTAAGTGGAACGAAGTGGGAGTGGCCGATAGCTAACATAAGTGCAAACGTACTCCTGTAAAGTGTCACCGTAAACATTAATATTAATATTGTAACGTGCCGGCATAGTCGCCCCATAATGCCGTGCGGTGGGCGCATACTGTTCTCTATGTGATGCACTAGCGCTCAACGATGTTCCCTAACAATGTTCCTTACCGTTCTAATTACATGTCGTTGTTCTGTGTTGGGACAGAGGTTATACAGGTGTGTGACGGTAGCACAGTCTGTTCGTGATAACTTGTACCAGGGCATAAAGCCCGTGCCATTTTGACAGTGTGTTGTGTTTAGTGTTTAATAAAAAGCCATAACAAATATTTCACACTTCCGTGATTTGTTACAATATCTAGAAACACGTTTTCTTGCAGTGTTAAACGAGTCGTAGAAGTTAAAATAGACAAATATCTGTCTCGAAAACCGTTCATTTGGGTAAGCTAATACATAACGTTAATCTATAAATAGACTTAGGATATCGGTTTATTTAACAAACTGGCCGATAACCAAGATAATAACGACATCCAAGAGAGCTCGAGGATGTTATGCACGCGAGTTGAGCCTAGTTGCGAGCTGTCAGACGAGCTTTCAGAATGTTGGAAATCTCTCTACATTGGTCAGATATTCTGCAACTTTACCCAGTCCGACTGAACATGTTGAACTCTTCCGACAATGACCAACAAACACCAACTGCTGGCGCACACTGACCCAACTGTTGGTGTTTGTTGGCGTTTGTTGGAGAATGTTGGCGTTTGTCGGGGCAGTGTGCAAGCTGCTTTAGAAGGGGCATTTAGTGGGAAGGCCTGAATTTGTGAGAAATCGTTGGTGATTACGTTCATATCAACTCTACGGACATCCTCAGATTTAAATAGCTGGCGTTCATGAATCAGGCGGAGATCTTTTCTGACGTTGGTCTTCCGAAGTCCGTTAGAAAACATTTCAGAAGACACTTTTCTTTTTTTTTTTCTCTGTATTTAAATTTTTTTATAATTTGGAGATCGACAGGGAAGGTCTTCGAGATCGACACGTCGATCGCAATCGACAGGTTGGCGACCTCTGATCTAAAGAATACATGTGTTATTCATGTGAGTGAGGTATGGCAGGTTACTCTGCGTGACCATCGATCAGATGTTTACTACCCAGTCCCCTTTAAAAGGCCTGAGCTTACTCTGCTCTGAAACACACTGATATCCACCCCTGTCGAGTGTATGTGGGTCTGTGTGTGTGTGTTTGTATCTGTGTGTATATGTGTGAGGATGGTGTATGTGGTGTGTGTATGTGTGTGTGTGTGAGAGAGAGAGAGAGAGAGAGAGAGAGAGAGAGAAAGAGACAGACAAAGAGAGAGAGTGAGTGAGTGACTGCACTTGCATTTCTGAGTATGTGAGAGTGTTTCAGTGTCGCTATGTAAGTTGCTGATTCTATGTGAGTGTGTGTGTGTGTGTGTTGAGTACAGTGCATAGCACAGCACAGCAGGAGTCTATATCTGCTCTGGCTGCAGGGTTCTGGGCTGATCAGTAGACCTGCACAACAGGGCTACACACACACACACACACACACACACATTTGTGTGCCATTACAAATATCCATCATTTTTCTCCCTCCTACTGAGTTGACACACACACACTCACAAACACACACACACTAACATTTAAACTCATGTGTCGTTGCTTACTGTGAAAGCACGTACACATACACGGACACACACACACACACACACACACACACGCCTGCAAGCCTGCCCTAGGCGACAGCACCCACACTCACCTCTCACTAACACACTGTTACACACCAAGTTACAGAGTAAGGCAGTACTACGACGTGTGTGTGTGTGTGTGTGTGTGTGTGTGTGTGTTTTGTAAAAAAATAAAACCAACCCAACTCAGATGATCTGGCACCTGACCTTCTTTCCCACCAAAGAATGTTCTTCTCTCAGCGTCCCCCTGTCAATGTTGCCGTGCACAGAGAGCCCACGCGTTTTCGTTCCTTTTGGTTTTGTTCAGTTTTGTTTATTTAGTCAGTTTTTTGGGTATTTTTCCCCTTTACTATAAAATCCTGTCTGGAGCTTCCCACTCCTGGTGTCCCCGTGTGGTTTGTGTGAAGGCAGTGGCGTGTGAGTCTCCTCTCCCAGTGTGGCTACAGGTGACTAGGTGTGAGTCTCCTCTCCCAGTGTGGCTACAGGTGACTAGGTGTGAGTCACCTCTCCCAGTGTGGCTACAGGTGACTAGGTGTGAGTCACCTCTCCCAGTGTGGCTACAGGTGACTAGCTGGCTTAAAACAATGGAGAAAACAAACACAAAAATCCAGCTGCCGTGGAGCCAAGCTAACCCACCTCTCTCTGAGACTGATCTCAGGCTGTTGGGGTCCCCCTCCTTTCCAGTGTACCCCAACAGAGTACTTAGTCATCCGGAGAAAGGAGCAACCTCTGCCCCCCCCCCCCCCCCCCCCCCCCCCGGGATTGTCAGCTGCACGCATAACAACACAGCAGGTGCCAGTAATTCAAAACAAAGAAAGAAAACAAATATAAATGCATATCAGTGTACTTAAGTATGTGTTTGTGTCTGGAACACATGAAACATGCCTTTTAACCCTCATTAACACACAACTCACACCCTTCCCTTCACACACATCTTTAACTTAGGATACACACACACACAAACACATACACACCCATACACACGCACAAGCCCCCATTATGACACTTGCCTCCAAACCCTCTCTGACACGTTGCACACACCGAATCCAATCTTCACAGACTAACACAGTTATTTAAATCCATATTTGAGGGGTTGCCGTAGCAGCCTGAGTTCTGGGGCTGCTCTTTCTCTTACAGCTCATCCATTTGAGATGTCTTATTGAGCGATGTCGGCCACTCTCGTATCTAAAATCAATATCAATAACCCGCTGTATGAAAGACATATACCATAATGATCCATTATAGCTCGCTGACGGGAGATCCAGACACTTGGAAAACCTGCAAGCTGGGCAGCAGGGTATGGCACTCAGGGTTGGGTTGTGTTTGCACTGTCTTTCCTCCCACTGGGCAACGAAACACAGTCATAAACAGAACCGAAGAACTACACCTGCATGACCACTGCCTTCCTGCATGACCACTGCCTGGCCTCAAAGATGGAACAAAGATAAAGAAAAATATTACTAAAACTCATATCTCAAATATAGGATTCATGCAAGCTGGGAGAACTATTTTATTATATATTCTAGACATATTCATATTATATTATTTTGTTATAATTTATCATATTTTGTCTTTACAAAAGCATAATAGTATTTATGAGTCCTTTGTCATCTGTCTGTGTTTGAGTTATGGTCCACATAATCTCTGTATGCCTTCGTTGTGCAGTCAATAAAATCCGACGTGTCTGAGGAAACACCACAACAAACAAACAAACAACCAACCAAACAAACAGACAAACAGATGGAGTAGGCAGCCCATTTAAGACAAATCAAACACCCATCCATCCACTCATAAATAACGATCCCCTAGCACGGCTGGCTCTAGCGTGAACCGACGGGCGTCTCTTTGATTTAGACGGACAAAATACGACATGGAGGAGCCGATGGTTTAATTAAGTTGCACTGGCATTCGCCGCAAGCCTTCGGGCCACAGCAATTAATCACTGTTCCTTTCATGTGCGCTGGACCCCCGCGTGGTGATGCCATGTAGATAAAGACCTGTGGATCCAGTGACGATACCCCCACCATCCTCTCACCACCAGCTCTGCCTGAACCTGAGGTCACTGCCCCTGCCCCTGCCCACCCCACACCCACCCCCACCTACCCTTCTCCCTGCTTTGAAACTTATCCAAAGTTCACTTTCCTTGGAGGTAATTTTCAGGCTGATGTTTATTCATGGCCTACCCTGCGCTGTTACGTTGATGCCCATTACCAACAAACAAGCTA
>NC_045168.1:5961721-5976721 GCF_900700415.2 Clupea harengus
ACCTTGTTTCGGCATGATCATTATATAAGGAGGTTCTCCAGATACCACACTGCCAAACACGTTTGAATTGTGCCATACTTTCTGTAATACAAGACAACTACAGCAGTAGATTATTTCTGAAAAAAGGATTCTGTATTATAAGAGAATTAGAATGGCATGCAGAGGAAAAACCTCTCTGGAAAGCGTCTCTAATTAAAAGCAGTTTTAGAATTTAAAATGAGGCTTGTCCATGGGCACATTTTGCCTAATTAAAGAAGTTTGTTTAAGTTGGGGAGTTAGTTTTCTGCTCATTAATTCCGAAGTATAAACTATTGACTGTGAATGAGTTAGTGATTGACATCCAAATTGTCTGTCTCTGTATTTGCGTTTGAGTGGTTGTTGATGAGGGCTTGTA
The DNA here is from genome assembly GCF_900700415.2 of Clupea harengus. Classification (NCBI taxonomy): domain Eukaryota; kingdom Metazoa; phylum Chordata; class Actinopteri; order Clupeiformes; family Clupeidae; genus Clupea; species Clupea harengus. The sequence goes on from NC_045168.1 coordinate 5,962,116, forward strand.
TTGTAAGTGAATGTGTCAGTGTGTGTCAGTGTGTGTGTGTGTGTGTGTGTGTGTGTGTGTGTGTGTGTGTGTGTGTGGGTGGGGGTATGTGTGTGTGAGTGGCTGTATGTGTTGATGGATGTAAGTTGGTGTTTGTGCAGCTAGTTAGTGGGGGTGGTGTAACTATGTGCGTGCATGCGTGTGTGTGTTTATGTGTGTGAGTGCGTGTGTGCGTGCATGTGTGCATGTGTGTTTGTGTATGTCTGTGTGTGTGTGTGGCATAATGGCATTGAGCGGGCTGGGGACTGGGCTCAGTTCTCTGTGTGAGCCCAGCTGATCTCTCTGAGCTGTTCCAGTACCCCAGCAGGCAAATGACCAGCTGCTGTCCCCTCCACAACTCTGTCAGTTGGCAGCAACACATACACACACAGACACACACACACACACACACACACACAGTCAACATCTGCCAGTACGCATACCTCAGAAACACCAAACATACACACCCTCTCATAGGACATGTCTAGCATCTGTCAAAACAGACACAAACGTATCTGACATGCACAATATATGCCAATATACACTCACACTCACACACACACACACACACACACAAAAGTAAATACCACCCCACACAAACATAAAACACCCACCCCCTCTCTCCACCCCCTCTCTCTCTCTTACACACACACACACACACACACACACACACACACACACAGTTTACTCTTCGTCTGAGGACTCTGGCATCAGAATAAATCACCAAAACGACTGGACACACAGAGACTTTGGTCAGACTCACAATTATCACATGTACTCTACTCTACTCTACTCTACTCTACTCTACTCCAGCAGACGGTCTGACACACACACACACACGCACGAGCACACACACACACACACACACACACACAGGACAGAGGACACACTCAGGACCAAAAACAAACTGAGGACACAAAAGACAGTGGAGACTGATTGGAGGCACAGAGATAGACACATAGGGACAGAGACACGTAGGACACATAAGGACAGAGGACACAATTACGACAAAAGACACACTAAGGACAGAAAACACAGAGACTACTTCACCATTACATTAGCTTAACTACAGCAGACAGACAGTAGCACCATAACAACAGTAGTACCAGAACCAATAACAGTTGCCGTAGTGACAACATCTTCTGCATTAGGATTAACTACAGCAATGGCAGTTGCAGGTGCAAAATGAAATATTCTGTGGGAGATGTAACAGTCTTTTCAACCACCTCTTAATGAATTTCACCAGCCTTGGAAGAAGACTGCAGGAGTCAATCTGTTTAAATCTTTATGGCAGAGACCTTGATACATCTTTTTGACAGCTATCAGAATGTAAGGTTAGCTTCCTTAAGCATTCCACAACAGTATCCTTAGGTAGCTTTAGCATCGTTAGTATTATTATAGAATAATGATGACAATAATTATTAACAAATAGGATTAGCAGTAAAGGACTTAAAGGCACAATCCTCGATTCTGGCAAAAGGTTGTCTATGTTTCAGCTCAACAGTCAATCAATTCCTTCCATGCTTCTGAGGCACCATCTTGATTGGCAGGAATAGTGCATAGCGCTGTCTCAGTTAGAGAGCCCGGACTGTGTATAAACACCGGAGATTATTTGAGCACTCACACAGAACAGACATCCAGGATGCCGAGAAGAGCAATCATACAATCGAACATTTAAAGGAAAACATTTTACAATGTTTCTGAAAGTGTACAAGTCCAACTGTCTCCATGCCAACAGAGTTTTCATTCAGTTATTTAATGAAGTTGAGCTGTAGTCACACCAGCTGCAGCGTGGGCGGTCCCTCCGTTGCTAAGCTACTGCGACGGGACTGTACTGTGTCAGGGAGCTTAGGGAGAGAACCCAAAATCACGACACCGAACGCTGAAGTCACGACAAAAAATTAACTTTACTAACAGAGAAAACGGCCAAAAAGCCAGGCAGGCAAACTGAGCAAAAAGAGAAAGCAAAGAGGAATCCAAAAAATACTGGCAGGTGTGAGAAATAAAAAAAGCAACAAAATTGATTTTGAGAAAGCAAACAAAACTGGCACAAAGGCAACTGACGCAGAAAGAGACTTGGCAAAATGACAAATGACAAACTAGCAAACAAAACAAAGAACAGGTACAACAGGTACAAACACAGGACTTAAATACCTAGGGAAACTAAACAGGGAAGGCAAAACAATGAGACGCAGGTGAACAGGCTAATAAACAGAATCAGTGGGGAGAACAGAAACTGGTGGAACACTGAACAAAGACAGGAAGTGACACATGACAGGTAGGGGCGTGGTCAGAAGCACAACAAAAGCACATGGCACTAAGAAGTAAATAAAGACACATGGCAAAACAAAACAAAAACAAGACATGACAAACAACACCCAAAGTGTCCAGCAGGGCGGCCGAGAGACAAAGTCCTGGTCAGGCAGGGGGTCAGGATTTGGAGGTTAGCTTCAGCCAGTTAGCCCCAAATTGGGGCCCCAAATTGACCGCTGACGTCATTAAATATCTGGAACCATGGGCGCTCACTTCCGGCAGGATTTCCACGAGAAGCCAATTAGGCACCATATAACATATGACAACAGGCACTAAAAAAAGAGTGTGATGTATATGCAGATTGGTGGATGTTGAAAACTGCCCATGATGACAGTCACAAAGCCGTGGTATATCCGTGGTTTGCTGGTCGGGTAACATTTTGCAGGACAAAAACAAGTACACAAGCTATAAGTAGCCTAATTAAAAAAAAAGACATTTTGTACATTTAGTATATTTTGTAAGGTTTGCAGCATGTTGTCCTTCTGATAGCAAGCTAACTAAATCAAGCCAACTCAAAAGAAAACAACTTACCGGTACAAGTGCGCACCCTTAGGCTACATGCAGGTGAATTATAGTGCCATTAACAGCGGAGTATGACTGCATTTGAACCGTCATAGGACAGAACTTCCATGACACCATTTAATGATGTTTTTTTATTGTTTCCCATACAGCTGATATATAAGGCAAATATAATAGTATGGGCCTAAAGGCCTTAACTAAACCCATAGAGAATGTAGAGTAGGTGATGGTCATTGGCTGGCAGGAAAGTAGACAGGCGGGGAGAGAGTTAGTGATTGGCTAGCAAGGCAGCGGGGAGGCGGGAAGCAGAGCGATTGTTAGTCATTGGCTGGTCGGACAGTGGGGAAGCGGGGAGAGTGTAGAGCAGGTGAAAGTGATTGGCTGGCAGGACAGTGGGGAGGCGGTGACAATGCAGAGTGGATGTTATTCATTGGCTAGGGAGGCAGTGTGGAGGCGGGGAGAGTGTAGAGCAGGTGTTAGTCATTGGTCATTAGTCTGTCAGCAGTGCTCTCTCAGGCACACAGGCACCGTCTGGAAGGCCACCTCTGCTCACAGGCAAAACTGCTGAGTCATTAGAAGGCTTACTGAAACACCGGCCAATTCAGAAAGAGTGTGTGTGTGTGTGTGTGTGAGTGAGGGAGAGACAGAGAGGCTGAGAGAGACTGTGTGTGTCTGTGAGAAAGAGAGAATATGTGTATATGTGTGGGAGAGAGAAAGAAAAAGTGTGTATTTGTAGTGTGCGTGTGTGTGTGTGGGGGGGAGCAAGTACACATTTATATGTGTGTTTTTAATGAGAGGGAAGGGACTGCGTGGGTGTATTTGTGTCTTAGTGAGAAAGGAAAGACAAATAGTGTGTATGGTAATGTAAGAGAGAGAGAGAGAGCAAGAGAGTTTGTCTGGCTGCGTTTATTACTTTGTGAGAGAGAGAGAGAGAGAGAGAGAGAGAGATAGAGAGACAGAGAGAGAGAGAAAGAGAGAGAGAGCAAAAGCAAGAGTAAGCAAGGCAGGAAACCATTCCTGCTGCTTGACTCTTAATTATTCCCCACCCAGCTAATATGTACTGCGTCAATCTGACAGGCAGACCCGCAGGTGCTGGGCTACAGCTATGCTAGCGCTTGGATGGAGCTGGATAAGCAGTGTGCCCATCTGACAGAGTTAGGCCTGTCATTGCTAGGCAAACATTAAGTTAGCAAAGTGATAGCGCCGGGTAAGGACTGGGATAGTGCTAAATGTATGCTAGCGCTCAGCTAGAGTTGGACTACCAGTATACCCCTCTGACAGAGTTAGGCCCGCTAATGCCAAGCTAACATTGTGTTAGCGATGTGATAGAGCTGGGTTAGGGCTGGGATATTGCTGGTCGGTGTGTATGTATGCTAGCACCGTAGCACTATGCTAGAGTTGGACGAGCACTGTGCCTCTCTGACAAAGGCAGGCCAGTGTTGGGATAGCGCCGTGCTAGTGAGGGGTACACAGGCAGCGTGTGAGATCAGTGTCAGCTGAACACCCTCAGCATGGCCCAAAGGGTGAGGAGCCTGGCCAACACAACAATACATCAGGCACTTGGCCAAACACATCACAGCAGCAGGAGCCTCAGCCAGGGCTGTCCTGCAGCACAGAGGACACACACACACACACACACACACACACACACACACACACACACACACACACACACACACACACACACACACACACACACAAGCAGACACATTAACATACACAGATATTGATGTGTGTACAGACTGACCCACAACCATACAGTCACACACTTACAAATGTATGTATGCACAAACACATAAACACACACAGACACACACACACACACACACAGCCTCACAGACTTACACAGAAGCACACTCACACCAGATCACATGCTCTCTCTCTCTCTCTCACACACACACAGTGATAAAGTTGCTCAGCAGCACACAGATGTAGACACTCAGTGCCAGCGCAGTGGGCTTTATCTGGGTTCAGCCACTATCTGCTGTAGGGAGCAGATAAACGTGCATTTGCATTTTTAATGTGATTTCCCAGCAGCTCCCCTCTTCCCCAGCGCTGCTCCTCCTGACGAGAGGGTTCGTCACAGCGTGCCGCCTCAGCACGACCCACTTCAACTTCACAACAGCTGGACTGGGCATATATTCACACACACACACACACACACACACACACACACACACACACACACACAAACATGCATGCGCACACACGCACACAGACACACACACAAACATGCATGCGCACACACGCACAGACACACACACAAACATGCATACACACACATGCGCGTAGACACATTCAATAATGCACATTGCACACGTTTAACTCCATACATGTACTCACACGTGCACGGATTGAAACCATGAGCTTCGTATTGTTAGCACCTTCTGCCACCAGTTACTCTACAAGGTACTCTACCAGTTGAGCCAAAGGAACACTAGTAGCACCAGTGCTGATGAACAGCCTAACACAAGGAAAAGGAGTGCAATGTCTACATGCATATGTAGGAAGCACTAGATCCATAAATACACCACTAACGGACGATCAAATAGTCCAGTTTAGCAAAGACACTTAGCTGTGAAAAAAACAACCTAATAACAGATGGAGTTGTTCTGTGCTGCATTGCAGAGTCACTGAACTGAGGACTTTCAGCCTATTTCAGGCCTCTAAACAGCCTCCAGTAATTGGAGTCTTGTGTCAAAAATGCACTAAACCATTTCCATTGAAGTCGTAAGACACATTAGAAAGGGCACTTCATCCCATTTTCACATTCACTCAATCCTAAAATACCCCGAGCATAAATGCTGTCATTTGAAGCTTTTATCAAATGAGGGGTGAGGGAGTAAGAAGATGTATTTTCAGGATAATGCCGAAGTGCCACCTATTTTCCCCTTTTACTTGGCCTTGGTTGGGGTGTGTTTTTAGCAGGCTGGAAACACACTACGGCCAGTTTAATGGAGCAGCTGATGGTAAAGATGGTTGGTTTGCTCAGTATAGAGGAAAACGCCATGATATGTCTTATCAAAGCCCAAGAACTGTTAACTGAGATTATTAAATGTTGAACCCATGATGAGTGAATATTACTGACGGATATGATGGATGGAAGATGATTGAAAGATACAGAAAATAAACAAATAAATGTTACAGGTTTAAAAAAAGGTTGATGAATAAACTAGTTGTGTAATATAGCGTATGCTTGCATTTTACTGATTTCTCCGTCCATGTTTGTTTTGTTTTTTTAACTCTTCCGGGCTTCCCCTGGTTACCCCGTGTCTCACGGCCCAAACTCTATGATCTGTGGGTAATACTCTGCAGAAATGCACTTGTGGGAAGTGTGCGTAAAGGGCTCAAAATGTGTGCCCTCCTGCACTTTCTCACGATTTGATGGGAACACCTCAAAGTCTGTGAGTCCGTGAGTGTGGGAACACATTGGTATTGGCCCGGAGCAGACAGACTTACAGACAGAGGAAGTTGGAGGTGAGTGAGTCTCTTGACCTCTGGAATTATGGGAAATTAAGTATGGAGGTGCACAGGAAAAGGTGCACTGTGTTAGGGGATGTGTGTGTGTGTGTATGTATGCGTGTGTGTGTGTGTATGTATGCGTGTGTGTGTGTGTGCATGCATGTGTATGTGTATGTGTGTGTGTGTGTGTGTGCGTGCATGCATGTGTGCGTGTATGTGTAATTTACAACAGAAGTCCTTCCACTCATATGGTAGCTGTTCCTAGAATTGGTCTACATCTGGTATAAATTCAACCACATTTGCAACCCATCTAAACAGGTGCAAGGTTCAGACCATAGAACCATCAAAAAGACCAAGGAAGGTCTTCTAATGTCTACGGTTCTGACAGTTTATATGCAAGCATAGGGAATAGGTAAACTAAGCTGCATTAGCGCTACTAGTAGCCCACAGTCAGAAACTGAACAAAGCAAGCTAAGTGGCTCTTGCCATCCGCTCAGGTTCCTTCTATGAGTTCTGAAGTGAGGTTTATTACAACACTAGTCTGTCTGTTTTGCCTTTGTCACAGGGGCATCCAATTATCTTCCAATTATCTGTGAAAACAGACTCTGGAATTAAAAATTGAAGAAACTGCCTGCACACTGTTTTATTAAAGTCATTTTTTAAATCATCATTGCGGTAGGTGATACCCTCGGGGAACAATACTAGAAACAATGATTAGGAAAAAAACAAAACAAAACTATGAAGCTAAAAGTTTGAGAGTCATTTTGTTCAGCATTAGCACCTGTGGAAAGAAGCCATCCAACACAAACCATCCATCTTTATAGTAGGCAGAGTCATCAAAGCCGTTAGCATTTCTACATCTGTCCTCATCAGACAGGCTAATTAATCACATTGGCCGCAATGAGATAAATAATGGCTTCACTTGTTTTTAATTTAGCTTGGAAACGAGGGGACATGAATGGCTCGGTGGGAGACCATGCATCTCACTGCACCTGTGGAGCACCTGCACATCCAATCAGACAAAAGCCAGCCAATCTGACTAACTATTGGTGTGCATTAGTGTGGGCATTAGTGTGTGTGTGTGTGTGTGTTTGTGTGTCTGTGTGTGTCTGTGTGTATGAGAACGTGAGTGTCTTTGTACAGACGTCTGTCCCTGTAGGTCTGTGTGTATGAGACCAGGTATGTGTGACCAGGTGTTTGTGTGTGTGTGTGCACCTGTATTTCAGCCTCTGTATGTATCTGTGTATGTCTGTCTGTCTGTCTGTGTGTGTGTGTGTGTGTGTGTGTGTGTGTGTGTGTGTCTCTGTGTTTACCCATTTTACTACACTATAAAGCACTTATTCTAATGTATTCGATGTTATGTATATTATGTATTCCTTGCCTGTACTGAAATTTCCATTTAATAAACATGTCTGCAAAGCACATGACTGCAAAATGTTACAAAATAAATGAAACATAACACATGACCACAAGCCAACCAGCGCGCATACATGCATGGCCAAGGAAGCGTGTGGGTAAACAAACAGTAAAAAAAATCATCTTAGCTTCTCGCTTAACATGCTTAACGGCCATGCATTCAGGGCGTCCTCTCAGCATTTTAAGGTCTGTGTTTGCCCACAAGAGCGGCTTACCATAGAGGGAGAGTAATTTTCTTTCCTCGCACTCCCCAGGGTACGCAGCTAAAATGTCAGCAGCCAATTGGAATATACACTCTGGAATCGCGGCTCCACGCTACTTATGCCACCGCAGCCCTCGGTTCCCCTCTGTTCCCTAGGGTTCTCCTTGGTTCCTCAGTGTTGCCGGGGTCTGCGGAGAGCAAGCCTTACCTTGAACTGTGCGGTGCGTTTGCAGTGAGGAGCTTAAGAGCTCGGTGATGCCTCTGTGCTACTTGCCACCGCGGGATGTGAACTTTTCACTTCTGCTAATATCACCATCACGAGCCACTGCTGCTGATCCACACACACACTTTCACCCTCCCTTCTTTGCTTGCACTCTCACTTTTTACTCTCTCTCTTTTGTGCACACACTCTCTCACTCTTTCCTGCTCTCTCTGTCTCCCTCTCTATCCCCCTCTCACTCTCAGTCCTTCCTCCCCTCTCCATTTACCCCTCTCTCAATCCCCTTCCTTCTCTCTTCCTCTCTCTCTATTTCTTTATTGCGCTCACTCTCTTTCCTTCTCTCTCTTACTCTCGCTCTCGTTCTTGTTGACTTTCTACCCCCTGTCCCTCTGTGACTCTTACACTTTTCGCCGTTTATTTCCACTTGGGTTGCCCACCAAAGGCAGCATGGATCTGGCAGTACAGATTTGCTCATCGGTGGGAGTGTTGAGAGGGGTGTTAAGGGGCTTGTTCTTTATCAGTGTAAGCAAAGGAAAGGCCTGATTTGGTGCAAGAATGTGGGCGTGTTTACCTTCCTTAAAAATCATGTTCTGAGCTGTTTTCTGTTGCTTGAACACACACACACACACACACACACACAAACACACACACACAAAAACACACACACACAAAAACACACACACACACTAAAACACACACACACACACACACACACACACACATCCATGCCCTTTCTTTTTTCTCTCTCTTCCTTCTGCCCACTGCTCTCACCTACCCCTCCTCTCGCCTCCCATGTCTGAGGTCAAAGGTCATCTAATTATCCCCAATGGAGGCATTACTCACAGCTAAACTGATAACTGTGCACACCGCTGACACCAGATTGGCCAGCGGGGTTTCCAGGCAGCCAGCTCAATTGGCAAGCTTCCGTTCAACACCCTAGACCCTCAAGAAACCCAGGGTGAAGAACATGAAGATGCAGATTTCAATAGTACATCCACATTCAGAGAAGAACAGTCCTCAAAACACAAGCAACAAATGTTAATTGAAGAAAAATATTCCGCTCACAATGCTCACCTAATCCATTAAATATTAACCGAAAAGACGTTTATCACAATGCAACACTTGTTTCGGGGACATTCCTGAAAATAAGTGGAGTTGACACAGAATGACTCCTTGGCAGTTCACTGCAGAGGCAGATCTCAAAGACACCACTGTGAGCTTCACGCAGTGTTACACACCCACGGCACGTTCCTGGCTGTTTGCGAACGATAATGTCCTAACAGTCACATTGTAAACAACACATCTGGTCCATGAAACCCAAGCCAGCGGGAAAATTAATCCGGCTGTTCTTTTTCCTCATCCAGAAATATTCCTATTAAAATGAAAGGCGTGCAGACCTTTAAGGCTGGCATTAGTCAGAGAGAAGAGGACTCAGGATACACCCTGGCATGACTCTGACTCTGCCTGACTGATCTCTACAAGGCAAACTCACCATGAATCAAGCCTTTAATTCCCCGGCTGCAGGTAAGCCTTAATAGCGAATATCTAGGTGGTGTGACCTTTGTTTAAAATGTGACTCCATCAGTTCCCAGGAACCCTTTCATGCAAATGTCCACTGCCATCTGTGGATAGGTCACTTTAATTGCTCTGGTCGAGATGAGGGAATGGATATGACCTTATGTTTATTGATTGGTGTTTGGACTAATCTTAATGTTGGCCTTGGCGGTTGGGCGAGCACCCAGAGTTTTTTTTGTTCTCCCCTTTCACAGGCGGGTACCTGCATGGCTGCCTGACACCAAACATGGCGCAGTTAATTTTCAGGGATTGAGGCCACGGGGCTGGGGGGGGTGCAGATCTGTCACTGTCAGATTTGGCGTGCCAGTGTGGATGCCCTCCTGGTGAACGCACCGGAGGGTGGCAGGCAGGGCAGGGCGCGGAGCGGCGCTCTCGGCGGGAATGACAGGGACATCTGTCAGAGGGGTGGCGGACTTCTCTCTCTCTCAGCTGGCATGTGTGGGTACAGGCAGGCGTGGGCATGGGAGAGATGAGCCCTTTATGATTTAATTAGGTACCCGCAGTGGGAGTGTGTGCGTGCGTGCATGTGTATGTGTGTGTGCGGGCTGTGGGATAAACATCAGCGTCTGGCTGAGTGACAGGACAGGGACAAAAGCAGCACAGGAGGCAAGGCTATATCAAGGCCAAAACAGGGCTAACCAGGGCCAGATCAGAGCTAATCAGGTCTGTATCAGGGCCAGATCAGAGCTATATCAGGACCAAAACAAGACTATATCAGGGTCAAAACAAGACTATATCAGGGCCAAAACAACACTATATCAGGGTCAAAACAAGACTATATCAGGGTCAAAACAAGACTATATCAGGGCCAAAACAACACTATATCAGGGTCAAAACAAGACTATATCAGGGTCAAAACAAGACTATATCAGGGCCAAAACAAAACTATATCAGGGCCAAATCAGAGACAATCAGGACTATATCAGGTCCAGTTCAGGGCTATATCAGTATATCATTGCCAAATCAGGACTATATCTGGGCTATATCAGGGCTCAAGATGTCAGTTTCAACCAGACACATCACCACTGGAGTGTAGAGAGGACACTTTTAATGTGCACGACCTCAATATCTCGACTATCATCACCAATACCACCACCACCATCATCATCATCATCATCATCACCTACTCAGATCAAAGCTTCGGTCTTTATAAGTACCTAAACAACTGTAATAGAGGCTGGGGTGACAGATGACTCATATGGAGAGTGATTGCAAGTTTAAGAGTGTGTGTGTGTGTGTGTGTGTGTGTGTGTGTGTGTGTGTGTGTGAGGATGGTGGGAAGATGACTTCCACCTTGCCAGAGAGGGAGGTAATCAAGCCCTCATAAGTGTTTCTGGGAGAACATAGGTCAGGATCGATCAGGGTTATTTACTCCACAGACAGGTGTGTGTGTGTGTGTGCGTGTGCGCGTGCATTCTCGAGAGGAGAGGGAGGCTCCAGCTGGCACTGAGATGGCAGGCTGTAGAGTACTGAGCTGAGCTGGATGACGGTGGGAATTCAGATTCCACTGCAAATTACTGGGGCATGCCAGTGACGGTCTGCTGGCCTGGCTCTAATAGCTGTACAACACACACACACACACACACACACACACACACACACACACACACACACACACACACACACACACACACACACACACACACACTTAATACTGATGCCACTGACAATGCCAAGGTCGTTGGTTTATATCTCCCTGGAACAAAGGAATTGAATGCACCCCCTCACCTCATTGTAAGTGGCTTTGTGATGGCTACATAACCAGAGAAACATACTTGCTCCTAACCGGAGAGATTACACAGACTCATTCCCTAAAGTATAATAAGACTGAAATGATTTTAGACGACGATCAAAATGGGGCTTCTTTTACCATTTTTGACTGATGGGTTTGGGCCCGCTGTGATTAAGCACGACGGAGCAGGGGCTTGTTTAAACTCTACCAGATGAAATCCTCCTGTGTGTGTGTGTGTGTGTGTGTGTGTGTGTGTGTGATTGCACATTGAGCACAAGCTTCGTACTGCGCAGCCACACGACGGCAAGCATCAAAGCTTTCATTTCACTAGTTCGCCCACCGGAATGCTTGATGTAGCGCTGATAAAAAACATGTTTGGCTTGGTAGCTGGCTGTGGTCCTGGGAGGCCTATAGCGGAGATCGCGTGTGAGACATGTCGGCTGACACCCCCTATGGATGATGGGTAATGTGAGCGTAGAGCCACGAGTGAAAAGGAGGAGAATGGGGAGAAGGAGGGATACTTTGCTACACTAGAACGCCTGACGTAGTGGACGAGTAAAGACGGATTAAATCTCCTAGAAAGCAGAAGTGGGGTGATAGACAGCTGTCAGTCATCCCTATGGGCAATTGGCTCACAACCTTTATTTGGAAAACATCATTTCACTAGTTCGCCCATGGGAATGCTCGATTTAGAGCACTGATGATAAGCATGCTTGGTTTGGTAGCTGGCTGTGGTCCTGGGACGCCTATAGCGTAGATTGAGTGTGATCAATGCCCGCTGACACCCCTTTAGGACGGATGTGGGATTGGTAGGCATCTGAGGACCAATGGCCAAACACTTGATTTGCTGTTCGGATAGGGAATAGGGAATAGGGAATAGGGTATAGGGAATAGCGATCAGAATCCTGATTTAATTAGGACAGATTTCAGGAGGGACTGGAACCAGTGGCGTGAGGCTGGGGCACGTTCATCTGTGACAAAGAGTGGGCTGAACGGTGACGACTGCGTGGGTCGATATGAGATGTGGTGGGCTAAGCATTGGAGAGGCTGGAGATAGGAAGCCAGATTAGAAATTAAAATTGGGTGGCCTTTCTTAAATTGACTGATTGAAACTGATTGGTTTTCTCTGTTTGATAAAAAAAGTGTAGAATAGTAGAATAGAATAGAATAGTGTAGTGATTAAAACTAGAAGTAGAGCAGGTAAGCTCACTACATCTCAGCAGTCCAAATAAGCCAATCAAAACATGGCTGTGGGGGTGAAATCAGTGTGCTTGGACATGAATCCGTTGCGAAGAGTTATAAGGCAGGTGGCGAGAATATCCACGGTAATTGGTAGGCGCAAGTCCGGTGTATCCGGCTGTTGCCTGCGGACACCTTTGATTAATAAACCCGTCATGGCGTCGGAAAAGGAGGGGCACTCAGAGCCGTACACCAGCTTAGAAAAAAGAATGCTGGATAGCGTATACCTTCACAACTGAGATCTGAATCTCATGAAATGTATGAGATAATTAAGATAAATGAGGAGATAGTGTATAATAATATATGAGATAGTGTATATAGGAGATAGTGTATAATAATATATGAAATAGTGTATATAGGAGATAGTGTTTAATAATATATGAGTTAGTGTATCAAAGCTGTAGAAACGTTTAAAGAAGGACCAAGCTGTCCAGTAGGACTGGAGTGTCCTGGGAGCAAGAGCTTGGAGGGCTAGGTCAACCAAGATGGGCTGGAGATAGCTTTCCTCAGTGTGAGTGTGAGTGTGAGTGTGTGTGTGTGTGTGTGTGTGTGCTGCTTGGAGAATCACTCGTTCATTCATAGTACTAATCCCGACTTGTCAAACACGAACATGGACTGACAACGTGTGTGTTACATTTGTCCTCCATTTTGTCTGTGCAATAAAGTAACAAAAATACTTAGGATCCCCTGGTCTTTATTGAAGTATATATTTGAAAGTAAGCAATGCCACTTTTATGGAATTGATAACCACACCACATGTAACCACCACACACACAAATTCTAAAACATGAACACTCAGAAATATGTACACATCCAGAAATATACTGTATACTTTATCCAGAAATATACTGTATACAACGTGCCCTAGTTTCACACATTATCATACAGACAGATAAAGAAATGCACATACATACATTTAATCTAGTTCACTCCAACACCAGACACCAGAGTATTCTCCTATTCCCCACTGAGTGAGACTGCAGACAGGCTTATGGGCGGCTAAATGCATGAGGGTGCCCAGACAGACTGGAGGGACCATTAGGGGGTTTAACTAACCACAGTAAGGGACGTCCCTGACAGCAGCTAACTGAAGAGCAGGTTGGGCTTTGAGCTGGCTCTCATCTGGCTCTCATCTATGTCTGATCTAGGTCTAATCTCTCTCCGCTACAGATGTACAGTCAGCTGCTGTTTGAGAGTTCTCTGGAGTTCCCCAATACGCACGCGCGCGCGCGCACACACACACACACACACACACACACACACACACACACACACACACACACACACACACACACACACACACACACACACACACACACACACACACACACACACACAGACACACACAGACACAAACACACAAACAGACACACACACACACACACACTGGCAAACAAACCACATGAGGGGGCTTCACACCACAACATCTGGCCTATCGATTGACCCCACTGCCCAGTGCTTAACACAGACACGGACAACTCCCTAACCAACATGTCTGCCCTGAAACAGAAGAGGAAACCAGAGGAAACCCACCCAGGGGAAATCAATGCCACTTTCCCCGCGCTGACACTCACTGTAGTGAGAGCCATTCATTTGCGTTCCCTCTCCTGCCCTTGAGCTGGGATTAGTCGTTAATATCGCTGCTTTCCTCCGTATCAAATGCAAATGATTGTTTTAAAACAGAATAAAACGGCAATTTAGAGGTCTGGTTGTTTTTTAGCCTCCCCCAATTTCATTTGCATGCTAAGAGCGATGTTATCCGCTCTCGAAAAACACAGCGGTGCAGCCAAGGTAGCGGTGTCTCAGCGTGTTTTGCATTAACCTTGCATCGTCACGGAGACCCTCACACATTTATAAACCCACTACTGGGCTGTTCAGAGTGAACCCTTGTCCCAACCCTGCCTTATCCT
>NC_045168.1:5981721-5986721 GCF_900700415.2 Clupea harengus
TGACTGACACCATCAGCGGGTAGGTGGTAATCATGTTATTAGGGCTGTCTAACGTGATAGCTGAGGCTTCTGGGACGGATTTGTCTGCTCGGTGACTAACCGGAAGTGACGTTGCGCGATCGCGTTGCAATGCAACTCGTTGAAAAGAAAGAGCTGTCAAAATCAGGGTTTGACATTTCCTTCTACGCTAAATAATTATCTGCAAGAAAACTTTGTCTAAAAAAAAAAAACAGCTTCATGAGACCGGTTGCCAGGTTGACAGCTTTTTTTTTTTTTTTGCCGCGTTGCCAAGCCACTACCAGATATGACATCACACCAACCAGACGAATGTGGCGCAGATCGGGTCCAGAGCGTGGCTACACCACAGGCAGCTCTGGAAAGATGAGCTTGCGGCAAACACCGTCACGCCAGGGCAGGAGCGTGACCAGATACAGGGCATAGGGGCAGGCACTAAAGGCAGACACCCATGCAGGGTGCATTTACGTCCACCCCCGCTGGAGAGGTGAGGGATTTTTAAGGGAGCCTGCAGATGACGCTGGGATGGGTCCATTAGCTCCACAGCACACCAAGGCCAGATGTGCTCCGCCCTCAGCTCTCTCAGAGCGGCCAGCAGCCACGACATATAACATCCCAATGCAAATAGCTAAGGCCTGTGAACATGAACCCCAATGCAAATAGCCAAGGCCTGTGAACATGAACCCCAATGCAAATACCAGCGCCTAACCTGGACCTTAACCGGCATGTTTATACCACATCTGCGCCACATCAGGAGTGGATCTTGGCCTAACCTGGCCCTGAACGGGCAAGTTTCAACCAGATCAGCACCACGCCAGGCCCACATCCATCTAAAAGTAGAGTGCAACATGCCCATCTCAGCGTTCCTGACTCCGATGTGGTTAGGCATCACAGCCTGTGGGCACTGAGCAGTGCCAGTGGGCTTAACCCAGTGTGTGGCTCCCAAAGAGCCCAACTCGGCCTGTCTGCACAGTATTTTTAGCACTCTGAGGGCGAAAAAAAAAAATAGGCAAAAACAAACAAAAAGAGGCTAGATTTATTTTCACTCCAATGCCTGCTGTTTCTCCATTGTAAAAGGAAATTGTAACTAACGCCACTCAGACTGAAAATCATATCATATGCACTAATATAATATGGACTCAAGGCACTCTTACAAACAGACTTAAGTTTCTTTTTAGAAACCAGAATATAATCCTTTGCTTGGGAAGCTGTTCATCAAATCTAGCCGAGCTCCCTGAAAACCGCTGGGCTCACCAGAGACTCATGTCATGGTGTCAGAGCCGGAGCGAGGTGTACGACTACCTGACACCTCCACCCGAGATCCACCTCATTTCCTGACACCTTGTTCCCTGTCCTCCTCCGCTCCCCGGCAGCGAGACGCCTTCAGGTGAGCTACCCCGAAGCCCCTGCCAGCCAGACACTGACCCAAACCTTGACCTCAAACTCCCTCAGTCCCTCGCTAAGCGAAGGAGCTGAATACAGCAGCTTTGGAGGAGCGGTAAAATGCCAAGCCCTGGAGCCTGTGTCTGTGTGTTTCTCTTCTGCTTTGGGAGGAGTTCTATTGTTTAATATGAATGCTGAGCTCTTTTGTTCTAGGGTTCAGGGCAATTACAATCAGGAACACAGTTACGACACAATAACATCCAGAGAAGGCATGAGGAAGCATTTTTCAAAGAAACGCGGAGGGAGGGGAGGAGGAAGAAACAGAGAAAGGCAGAGAGAAAGAGAAAGAGAGAGAGAGCAAGAGAGAGATAGAGAGAAAGAGAGAGAGAGCAAGAGAGAAAGAGTAAGAGACAGAGAAAGGCAGAGAGAGAGAGAGAACAAGAGAGAGATAGAGAGAAAGAGATAGAGAGAGCAAGAGAGAGATATAGAGAGAAAGAGAGAGAGAAAGCAAGAGAGAGATGGAGAAAGAGCAAGAGAGATATATAGAGAGAGAGCAAGAGAGAGATAGAGAGAGAGAGAGAGAGAGAGAGAGAGAGAGCGAAAGACACAGAGATAGAGAGAGAGATGATGATGAAAAAGACACACACACAGAGAGCAGGAAAGTGAAGATCTAAGAGAGACAAACATATAGAGATATACATAGAAAGAGGGAGTGAGATAGAGAAAGAGATAGCACTAGAATAAGACTTAAGGAGCAATAAGGAGTTCTGTTCCAAAACTAGCACGCTAACTACCTAAAAGGCATGCAAAAACCTTGCAAACACCACCAACAGCCTAGTTGACACTGATAGAAGCTTGCCAACACACTAACTGTTGTCTTTTGGCAGTATAGCTGGCAATGTCATGCTGTGAAAGCTATTCTTCCATTTTGCAAGGTATTTCAGCCAGGAAACACAGAACTACATAGTGCATATCCTGGATGGCTAGTGGGAAAGACACAGGCGTGTATCTGTCCTTCACATGAGCATATGCTATCAAAATTAATTTGAGGATGGTACCAAAACTAGTTGCCTATAAAACCATACCTAAAAAAGTGTCAAATTGTAGCAAAGTCTGAGGGGATTGTGTGGTTGTGGGGTTGCAAAGTTGTTGTAGATGAGAAGAATGAATCAACAGCCAATCACATTCTCCATGGAGAATCAGCTGGCCTGCAGACACACTTCAGACTTTATTTCAGCATTATCCATTCATTCTGCCTGCGACCGCAAGGCTCTTCCTCCTCCAAATCACCAGGCACGCATCATCATCATCATCATCATCATCATCATCATCATCTACGCCTTCACAGGGGTTATGAGAGAGACTGAACACACACTGATAACGATCAGGGAGTCCCAACACATCATGTCTTTATTCTAGGTGACATACCAATGGGCACCCCCACCCCCCACCCCCCACCCCAACAGACTCTCACACACACACACACACACACACACACACACACACACACACACACACACACACACACACACACACACACACACACACACACACACACACACACACAAATACACAGTTCACTTTTCACTTTGGTCAGTTTAAATATTATTAATCTCATCAGTCAAACAGCCCAGAATCACACTAGGAACCTCACAGTCTCTGACGGAAGGCGTGTGGTGTGTGTGTGTGTTTGTGTGTCTATGGGGTGGGCATTTAAATTCAGTCAGTGAACGGTTCAAGTTCAAAGCCTTCAGCATTCAGGAACTAATTAACAGGCACTGGAGACAGTGACATTTTCCCTTCCCTATACACACACACACACACACACACACACACACACACACACACACACACACACACACACACACACACACACACACACACACACACACACACACACTAAAGGCTGATCTTAGCAGCACGGGAAACAATTTACAGGCCCTTCTGGTGCCGGCAAGGTCACGGAAGTAATTGTGATGCATAATTAGCAACTTTTGGCACAAGAAGGAATATATGGGAAGTACTTAAGGAGGTTATTGTATTTGATTGACCTTGCAGGGAGATCTCTTTAAAAAACAAGGTACACTCTGACTGACCCGTTCTTGTCTCTTCTCATAAAGAAGACATGTCAACGTTAATAGTAAAACTGCAGATATTACTTCATACAATCAGTGTGACTACAGCAGTCACAGTGGTACAATGTGTGTGTGTGTGTGTGTGTGTGAGCACGAGTGGGCATGCATGTGTGTGGGTGTGTGTGTGTGTGGGTCTTGTATCATTGTTTTTGTACTTTGGTGAGGTGTATGCATGTGTGTGTAGGGGGTGCGTGTATACTGGGGACTGTGCGCCGTCTATTTTTCAAAGCATGTGAGGTGTGTATTAAGGTGTCTGTGTGTCTACACATTTGTATGAGCACGTGTGTGTGTGTGTGTGTGCACGTGTGTGCGCAAGTGGGCATGCATGTGTGTGGACAAGTGCACGTGTGTGTATGTATGTATGTGTGTGTGTGTGTGTGTGTGCGTGCGTGCGTGTGTGTATGTGTATGTGTATGCGTATGTGTGTGTATGTGTATGTGTGTGCACGAGTGTGCATGCATGTGTATGTGCCAGCATGTGTGTGTGACTGTCTTCAGCAGTGTAAGCATGGGGACCCAGGTGCTGTTCTCTCATGCGTTTGATTCCCTGAGCCACTGCTAGGCAGAGACAGAGGCAGAGAGAGAGAGTGGGGGACAGGGAGGGAGAGAGGGATGGGGGTTGTGAGAGAGAGAGGGAGAGAGAGAAATAGAGAGAGAGAGAGGGAATAGACAGGACCTGCTCCTTTCATGTGGAAACATACACAGGCTACCTCAGGTGCCTTCTCAGAGAAGTTCACTGACACACACATTCTGACCCCCCTTCCAAACACACACACACACACACACAGTGAATCCTTGTAAGCCATTTGAAAAACAGCAGCATTCTGTGCATTGCAAAAGGACATACTGAACCGCACCTCAGAAAGAGCAAAAAAAGATTATTATGCGAATGCACTCAGACAGACAGACAAACCCATACACACAGACACACAGATACACCCGAATGTGCAGACACACACACACACATGCACACACAGATACATCCGAACGTGCAGACACACACACACACAGTGAAAATCTGCAGCTCTCTGCGCCTCACCTGATGTTGCTCATGCTTGCGGTCTCAGATCCCAGTTTGCATCTCTCCAGTTGTGTGGCGACGATCTGTCTCTCGGCCTCCAGCTCACGAGTCAAGCGCTCAAACTGCAGCTCCTGCAGAGGAAGAGGAAGAGGAAGATGAAGGCACACAGTAGCATCCAGCGTTACACAAAGACATTCTTACACACACCAGTGTCCAGTGTTACACAACCCAGACAACCAAGACAGACCATTACACTCACCAGCATGCACACACACACACACACACACACACACACACACAGACACACACACACACACAAAATTGTATCAACTGATATGCATAAATATACTCTAATAAATGACAAGGGCAGCCACTTTGCTTTCCTTGTAAGCCTAGCATGTTTATTTCATGCTGATTGCGTAACTATATATGGAACATGACATGTCT